>NW_027655976.1:0-265586 GCF_964235325.1 Thermobia domestica
GGGTGATGCAAAATTCAGCTTTGTAGTACAGAAAGTATAAATTGGTTTTCAAAATGTGAAGAAAGTGCATATATTAACGAATGTCCTGTATGTACTTCTGAATGGCACAGTAACATATTCCTCTTTTATCATTCGTTAACCACAGTATGGTGTGTCAAAGCCACATATAATGGAATCGAATCTGTTTTATTTTGAAAAAAACTAAAAAAGAGAAACAAACTTTGTAACAGGAATTTTAACGTTTCTTCAAGGGCAAAGGACCTTTATAACAACCGTACAAAATGGATAGGTTTGCTCTTCAATTTGAGCTTTATTTCGTCAAAATATGTAAATAAGTTTGGGAGATATGGCGAATAGTATGTAGTATATAGTAACAATGGATAACAATATAATATATATGTAGAATGACATATGCTATATTGTTGAATAGTTGCCTAACAACATATATATACCAAATAGGAGAGTTTTTAAAAAAATTGAAGAAATTAGTGGTTGAAGCCATACATTTTCCAGTTACAACGAGTGTCACGTGGTCTCATCAGCCGTGAGAGAGTTAACAATTTTTTCTAGAGCAACAGGTTCTACGTTCATTTTTTAATGCAGTTTGTAGGAATTTGTGCATTTATTTTCCGCTGATGATGTGTAGAACATTTAGTTAGCATATTTGGTTGAGATTTGGAAAAAATATACAGGGTGATGCAAAATTCAACTTTGTAGTACAGAAAGTATAAATTGGTTTTCAAAATAGGAAGAAAGTGCATATATTAACGACTGCCCTGTATGTACTTCTGAATGGCATAGTAACGTATTCCTCTTTTATCATTCGTTAACCACAGTATGGTGTGTCAAAGCCACATATAATGGAATCGAATCTGTTTTATTTTGAAAAAACTAAAAAAGAGAAACAAATGTTAGAAGAGTAACTTTAACGTTCCTTTAAGGGCAAAGGACACTTATCGCAACAGGACAAAATGGAGGGGTTTGCTCTTCAATTTTAGCTTTATTTCGTCAAAATATGTAAATAAGTTTGGGAGATATGGCGAATAGTATGTAGTATATAGTAACAATGGATAACAATATAATATATATGTAGAATGACATATGCTATATTGTTGAATAGTTGCCTAACAACATATATGTACCAAATAGGAGAGTTTTTTAAAAAAAAATTGAAGAAATTAGTGGTTGAAGCCATACATTTTCCAGTTACAACGAGTGTCACGTGGTCTCATCAGCCGTGAGAGGGTTAACTATTTCTTCTAAAGCAACAGGTACTACGTTCATTTTTTAATGCAGTTTGTAGGAATTTGTGCATTTATTTTCCGCTGATGATGTGTAGAACATTTAGTTAGCATATTTGGTTGAGATTTGGAAAAAATATACAGGGTGATGCAAAATTCAGCTTTGTAGTACAGAAAGTATAAATTGGTTTTCAAAATGTGAAGAAAGTGCATATATTAACGAATGTCCTGTATGTACTTCTGAATGGCACAGTAACATATTCCTCTTTTATCATTCGTTAACCACAGTATGGTGTGTCAAAGCCACATATAATGGAATCGAATCTGTTTTATTTTGAAAAAAACTAAAAAAGAGAAACAAACTTTGTAACAGGAATTTTAACGTTTCTTCAAGGGCAAAGGACCTTTATAACAACCGTACAAAATGGATAGGTTTGCTCTTCAATTTGAGCTTTATTTCGTCAAAATATGTAAATAAGTTTGGGAGATATGGCGAATAGTATGTAGTATATAGTAACAATGGATAACAATATAATATATATGTAGAATGACATATGCTATATTGTTGAATAGTTGCCTAACAACATATATATACCAAATAGGAGAGTTTTTAAAAAAATTGAAGAAATTAGTGGTTGAAGCCATACATTTTCCAGTTACAACGAGTGTCACGTGGTCTCATCAGCCGTGAGAGAGTTAACAATTTTTTCTAGAGCAACAGGTTCTACGTTCATTTTTTAATGCAGTTTGTAGGAATTTGTGCATTTATTTTCCGCTGATGATGTGTAGAACATTTAGTTAGCATATTTGGTTGAGATTTGGAAAAAATATACAGGGTGATGCAAAATTCAGCTTTGTAGTACAGAAAGTATAAAATTGGTTTTCATTATGTGAAGAAAGTGCATATATTAACGAATGTCCTGTATGTACTTCTGAATGGCACAGTAACATATTCCTCTTTTATCATTCGTTAACCACAGTATAGTGTGTCAAAGCCACATATAATGGAATCGAATCTGTTTTATTTTGAAAAAAACTAAAAAACAGAAACAAACGTTATAAGAGGAATTTTAATGTTTCTTCAAGGGCAAAGGACCTTTGTCGTAACCGTACAAAATGGATGTGTTTGCTCTTCAATTTGAGCTTTATTTCGTCAAAATATGTAAATAAGTTTGGGAGATATGGCGAATAGTATGTAGTATATAGTAACAATGGATAACAATATAATATATATGTAGAATGACATATGCTATATTGTTGAATAGTTGCCTAACAACATATATATACCAAATAGGAGAGTTTTTAAAAAAATTGAAGAAATTAGTGGTTGAAGCCATACATTTTCCAGTTACAACGAGTGTCACGTGGTCTCATCAGCCGTGAGAGAGTTAACAATTTTTTCTAGAACAACAGGTTCTACGTTCATTTTTTAATGCAGTTTGTAGGAATTTGTGCATTTATTTTCCGCTGATGATGTGTAGAACATTTAGTTAGCATATTTGGTTGAGATTTGGAAAAAATATACAGGGTGATGCAAAATTCAGCTTTGTAGTACAGAAAGTATAAATTGGTTTTCATTATGTGAAGAAAGTGCATATATTAACGAATGTCCTGTATGTACTTCTGAATGGCACAGTAACATATTCCTCTTTTATCATTCGTTAACCACAGTATAGTGTGTCAAAGCCACATATAATGGAATCGAATCTGTTTTATTTTGAAAAAAACTAAAAAACAGAAACAAACGTTATAAGAGGAATTTTAATGTTTCTTCAAGGGCAAAGGACCTTTGTCGCAACCGTACAAAATGGATGTGTTTGCTCTTCAATTTGAGCTTTATTTCGTCAAAATATGTAAATAAGTTTGGGAGATATGGCGAATAGTATGTAGTATATAGTAACAATGGATAACAATATAATATATATGTAGAATGACATATGCTATATTGTTGAATAGTTGCCTAACAACATATATGTACCAAATAGGAGAGTTTTTTTAAAAAAAATTGAAGAAATTAGTGGTTGAAGCCATACATTTTCCAGTTACAACGAGTGTCACGTGGTCTCATCAGCCGTGAGAGGGTTAACTATTTCTTCTAAAGCAACAGGTACTACGTTCATTTTTTAATGCAGTTTGTAGGAATTTGTGCATTTATTTTCCGCTGATGATGTGTAGAACATTTAGTTAGCATATTTGGTTGAGATTTGGAAAAAATATACAGGGTGATGCAAAATTCAGCTTTGTAGTACAGAAAGTATAAATTGGTTTTCAAAATGTGAAGAAAGTGCATATATTAACGAATGTCCTGTATGTACTTCTGAATGGCACAGTAACATATTCCTCTTTTATCATTCGTTAACCACAGTATGGTGTGTCAAAGCCACATATAATGGAATCGAATCTGTTTTATTTTGAAAAAAAAAACTAAAAAAGAGAAACAAACTCTGTAACAGGAATTTTAACGTTTCTTCAAGGGCAAAGGACCTTTATAACAACCGTACAAAATGGATAGGTTTGCTCTTCAATTTGAGCTTTATTTCGTCAAAATATGTAAATAAGTTTGGGAGATATGGCGAATAGTATGTAGTATATAGTAACAATGGATAACAATATAATATATATGTAGAATGACATATGCTATATTGTTGAATAGTTGCCTAACAACATATATGTACCAAATAGGAGAGTTTTTTAAAAAAAAATTGAAGAAATTAGTGGTTGAAGCCATACATTTTCCAGTTACAACGAGTGTCACGTGGTCTCATCAGCCGTGAGAGGGTTAACTATTTCTTCTAAAGCAACAGGTACTACGTTCATTTTTTAATGCAGTTTGTAGGAATTTGTGCATTTATTTTCCGCTGATGATGTGTAGAACATTTAGTTAGCATATTTGGTTGAGATTTGGAAAAAATATACAGGGTGATGCAAAATTCAGCTTTGTAGTACAGAAAGTATAAATTGGTTTTCAAAATGTGAAGAAAGTGCATATATTAACGAATGTCCTGTATGTACTTCTGAATGGCACAGTAACATATTCCTCTTTTATCATTCGTTAACCACAGTATGGTGTGTCAAAGCCACATATAATGGAATCGAATCTGTTTTATTTTGAAAAAACTAAAAAAGAGAAACAAACTTTGTAACAGGAATTTTAACGTTTCTTCAAGGGCAAAGGACCTTTATAACAACCGTACAAAATGGATAGGTTTGCTCTTCAATTTGAGCTTTATTTCGTCAAAATATGTAAATAAGTTTGGGAGATATGGCGAATAGTATGTAGTATATAGTAACAATGGATAACAATATAATATATATGTAGAATGACATATGCTATATTGTTGAATAGTTGCCTAACAACATATATATACCAAATAGGAGAGTTTTTAAAAAAATTGAAGAAATTAGTGGTTGAAGCCATACATTTTCCAGTTACAACGAGTGTCACGTGGTCTCATCAGCCGTGAGAGAGTTAACAATTTTTTCTAGAGCAACAGGTTCTACGTTCATTTTTTAATGCAGTTTGTAGGAATTTGTGCATTTATTTTCCGCTGATGATGTGTAGAACATTTAGTTAGCATATTTGGTTGAGATTTGGAAAAAATATACAGGGTGATGCAAAATTCAACTTTGTAGTACAGAAAGTATAAATTGGTTTTCAAAATAGGAAGAAAGTGCATATATTAACGACTGCCCTGTATGTACTTCTGAATGGCATAGTAACGTATTCCTCTTTTATCATTCGTTAACCACAGTATGGTGTGTCAAAGCCACATATAATGGAATCGAATCTGTTTTATTTTGAAAAAACTAAAAAAGAGAAACAAATGTTAGAAGAGTAACTTTAACGTTCCTTTAAGGGCAAAGGACACTTATCGCAACAGGACAAAATGGAGGGGTTTGCTCTTCAATTTTAGCTTTATTTCGTCAAAATATGTAAATAAGTTTGGGAGATATGGCGAATAGTATGTAGTATATAGTAACAATGGATAACAATATAATATATATGTAGAATGACATATGCTATATTGTTGAATAGTTGCCTAACAACATATATGTACCAAATAGGAGAGTTTTTTAAAAAAAAATTGAAGAAATTAGTGGTTGAAGCCATACATTTTCCAGTTACAACGAGTGTCACGTGGTCTCATCAGCCGTGAGAGGGTTAACTATTTCTTCTAAAGCAACAGGTACTACGTTCATTTTTTAATGCAGTTTGTAGGAATTTGTGCATTTATTTTCCGCTGATGATGTGTAGAACATTTAGTTAGCATATTTGGTTGAGATTTGGAAAAAATATACAGGGTGATGCAAAATTCAGCTTTGTAGTACAGAAAGTATAAATTGGTTTTCAAAATGTGAAGAAAGTGCATATATTAACGAATGTCCTGTATGTACTTCTGAATGGCACAGTAACATATTCCTCTTTTATCATTCGTTAACCACAGTATGGTGTGTCAAAGCCACATATAATGGAATCGAATCTGTTTTATTTTGAAAAAAACTAAAAAAGAGAAACAAACTTTGTAACAGGAATTTTAACGTTTCTTCAAGGGCAAAGGACCTTTATAACAACCGTACAAAATGGATAGGTTTGCTCTTCAATTTGAGCTTTATTTCGTCAAAATATGTAAATAAGTTTGGGAGATATGGCGAATAGTATGTAGTATATAGTAACAATGGATAACAATATAATATATATGTAGAATGACATATGCTATATTGTTGAATAGTTGCCTAACAACATATATATACCAAATAGGAGAGTTTTTAAAAAAATTGAAGAAATTAGTGGTTGAAGCCATACATTTTCCAGTTACAACGAGTGTCACGTGGTCTCATCAGCCGTGAGAGAGTTAACAATTTTTTCTAGAGCAACAGGTTCTACGTTCATTTTTTAATGCAGTTTGTAGGAATTTGTGCATTTATTTTCCGCTGATGATGTGTAGAACATTTAGTTAGCATATTTGGTTGAGATTTGGAAAAAATATACAGGGTGATGCAAAATTCAGCTTTGTAGTACAGAAAGTATAAATTGGTTTTCATTATGTGAAGAAAGTGCATATATTAACGAATGTCCTGTATGTACTTCTGAATGGCACAGTAACATATTCCTCTTTTATCATTCGTTAACCACAGTATAGTGTGTCAAAGCCACATATAATGGAATCGAATCTGTTTTATTTTGAAAAAAACTAAAAAACAGAAACAAACGTTATAAGAGGAATTTTAATGTTTCTTCAAGGGCAAAGGACCTTTGTCGTAACCGTACAAAATGGATGTGTTTGCTCTTCAATTTGAGCTTTATTTCGTCAAAATATGTAAATAAGTTTGGGAGATATGGCGAATAGTATGTAGTATATAGTAACAATGGATAACAATATAATATATATGTAGAATGACATATGCTATATTGTTGAATAGTTGCCTAACAACATATATATACCAAATAGGAGAGTTTTTAAAAAAATTGAAGAAATTAGTGGTTGAAGCCATACATTTTCCAGTTACAACGAGTGTCACGTGGTCTCATCAGCCGTGAGAGAGTTAACAATTTTTTCTAGAACAACAGGTTCTACGTTCATTTTTTAATGCAGTTTGTAGGAATTTGTGCATTTATTTTCCGCTGATGATGTGTAGAACATTTAGTTAGCATATTTGGTTGAGATTTGGAAAAAATATACAGGGTGATGCAAAATTCAGCTTTGTAGTACAGAAAGTATAAATTGGTTTTCATTATGTGAAGAAAGTGCATATATTAACGAATGTCCTGTATGTACTTCTGAATGGCACAGTAACATATTCCTCTTTTATCATTCGTTAACCACAGTATAGTGTGTCAAAGCCACATATAATGGAATCGAATCTGTTTTATTTTGAAAAAAACTAAAAAACAGAAACAAACGTTATAAGAGGAATTTTAATGTTTCTTCAAGGGCAAAGGACCTTTGTCGCAACCGTACAAAATGGATGTGTTTGCTCTTCAATTTGAGCTTTATTTCGTCAAAATATGTAAATAAGTTTGGAGATATGGCGAATAGTATGTAGTATATAGTAACAATGGATAACAATATAATATATATGTAGAATGACATATGCTATATTGTTGAATAGTTGCCTAACAACATATATGTACCAAATAGGAGAGTTTTTTTAAAAAAAATTGAAGAAATTAGTGGTTGAAGCCATACATTTTCCAGTTACAACGAGTGTCACGTGGTCTCATCAGCCGTGAGAGGGTTAACTATTTCTTCTAAAGCAACAGGTACTACGTTCATTTTTTAATGCAGTTTGTAGGAATTTGTGCATTTATTTTCCGCTGATGATGTGTAGAACATTTAGTTAGCATATTTGGTTGAGATTTGGAAAAAATATACAGGGTGATGCAAAATTCAGCTTTGTAGTACAGAAAGTATAAATTGGTTTTCAAAATGTGAAGAAAGTGCATATATTAACGAATGTCCTGTATGTACTTCTGAATGGCACAGTAACATATTCCTCTTTTATCATTCGTTAACCACAGTATGGTGTGTCAAAGCCACATATAATGGAATCGAATCTGTTTTATTTTGAAAAAAAAAAACTAAAAAAGAGAAACAAACTCTGTAACAGGAATTTTAACGTTTCTTCAAGGGCAAAGGACCTTTATAACAACCGTACAAAATGGATAGGTTTGCTCTTCAATTTGAGCTTTATTTCGTCAAAATATGTAAATAAGTTTGGGAGATATGGCGAATAGTATGTAGTATATAGTAACAATGGATAACAATATAATATATATGTAGAATGACATATGCTATATTGTTGAATAGTTGCCTAACAACATATATATACCAAATAGGAGAGTTTTTAAAAAAATTGAAGAAATTAGTGGTTGAAGCCATACATTTTCCAGTTACAACGAGTGTCACGTGGTCTCATCAGCCGTGAGAGAGTTAACAATTTTTTCTAGAGCAACAGGTTCTACGTTCATTTTTTAATGCAGTTTGTAGGAATTTGTGCATTTATTTTCCGCTGATGATGTGTAGAACATTTAGTTAGCATATTTGGTTGAGATTTGGAAAAAATATACAGGGTGATGCAAAATTCAACTTTGTAGTACAGAAAGTATAAATTGGTTTTCAAAATAGGAAGAAAGTGCATATATTAACGACTGCCCTGTATGTACTTCTGAATGGCATAGTAACGTATTCCTCTTTTATCATTCGTTAACCACAGTATGGTGTGTCAAAGCCACATATAATGGAATCGAATCTGTTTTATTTTGAAAAAACTAAAAAAGAGAAACAAATGTTAGAAGAGTAACTTTAACGTTCCTTTAAGGGCAAAGGACACTTATCGCAACAGGACAAAATGGAGGGGTTTGGTCTTCAATTTTAGCTTTATTTCGTCAAAATATGTAAATAAGTTTGGGAGATATGGCGAATAGTATGTAGTATATAGTAACAATGGATAACAATATAATATATATGTAGAATGACATATGCTATATTGTTGAATAGTTGCCTAACAACATATATGTACCAAATAGGAGAGTTTGTTTAAAAAAAATTGAAGAAATTAGTGGTTGAAGCCATACATTTTCCAGTTACAACGAGTGTCACGTGGTCTCATCAGCCGTGAGAGGGTTAACTATTTCTTCTAAAGCAACAGGTACTACGTTCATTTTTTAATGCAGTTTGTAGGAATTTGTGCATTTATTTTCCGCTGATGATGTGTAGGACATTTAGTTAGTATATTTGGTTGAGATTTGGAAAAAATATACAGGGTGATGCAAAATTCAGCTTTGTAGTACAGAAAGTATAAATTGGTTTTCAAAATGTGAAGAAAGTGCATATATTAACGAATGTCCTGTATGTACTTCTGAATGGCACAGTAACATATTCCTCTTTTATCATTCGTTAACCACAGTATGGTGTGTCAAAGCCACATATAATGGAATCGAATCTGTTTTATTTTGAAAAAAAAAAAACTAAAAAAGAGAAACAAACTCTGTAACAGGAATTTTAACGTTTCTTCAAGGGCAAAGGACCTTTATAACAACCGTACAAAATGGATAGGTTTGCTCTTCAATTTGAGCTTTATTTCGTCAAAATATGTAAATAAGTTTGGGAGATATGGCGAATAGTATGTAGTATATAGTAACAATGGATAACAATATAATATATATGTAGAATGACATATGCTATATTGTTGAATAGTTGCCTAACAACATATATATACCAAATAGGAGAGTTTTTAAAAAAATTGAAGAAATTAGTGGTTGAAGCCATACATTTTCCAGTAACAACGAGTGTCACGTGGTCTCATCAGCCGTGAGAGAGTTAACAATTTTTTCTAGAACAACAGGTTCTACGTTCATTTTTTAATGCAGTTTGTAGGAATTTGTGCATTTATTTTCCGCTGATGATGTGTAGAACATTTAGTTAGCATATTTGGTTGAGATTTGGAAAAAATATACAGGGTGATGCAAAATTCAGCTTTGTAGTACAGAAAGTATAAATTGGTTTTCATTATGTGAAGAAAGTGCATATATTAACGAATGTCCTGTATGTACTTCTGAATGGCACAGTAACATATTCCTCTTTTATCATTCGTTAACCACAGTATAGTGTGTCAAAGCCACATATAATGGAATCGAATCTGTTTTATTTTGAAAAAAACTAAAAAACAGAAACAAACGTTATAAGAGGAATTTTAATGTTTCTTCAAGGGCAAAGGACCTTTGTCGCAACCGTACAAAATGGATGTGTTTGCTCTTCAATTTGAGCTTTATTTCGTCAAAATATGTAAATAAGTTTGGGAGATATGGCGAATAGTATGTAGTATATAGTAACAATGGATAACAATATAATATATATGTAGAATGACATATGCTATATTGTTGAATAGTTGCCTAACAACATATATGTACCAAATAGGAGAGTTTTTTTAAAAAAAATTGAAGAAATTAGTGGTTGAAGCCATACATTTTCCAGTTACAACGAGTGTCACGTGGTCTCATCAGCCGTGAGAGAGTTAACAATTTTTTCTAGAGCAACAGGTTCTACGTTCATTTTTTAATGCAGTTTGTAGGAATTTGTGCATTTATTTTCCGCTGATGATGTGTAGAACATTTAGTTAGCATATTTGGTTGAGATTTGGAAAAAATATACAGGGTGATGCAAAATTCAGCTTTGTAGTACAGAAAGTATAAATTGGTTTTCATTATGTGAAGAAAGTGCATATATTAACGAATGTCCTGTATGTACTTCTGAATGGCACAGTAACATATTCCTCTTTTATCATTCGTTAACCACAGTATAGTGTGTCAAAGCCACATATAATGGAATCGAATCTGTTTTATTTTGAAAAAAACTAAAAAACAGAAACAAACGTTATAAGAGGAATTTTAATGTTTCTTCATGGGCAAAGGACCTTTGTCGCAACCGTACAAAATGGATGTGTTTGCTCTTCAATTTGAGCTTTATTTCGTCAAAATATGTAAATAAGTTTGGGAGATATGGCGAATAGTATGTAGTATATAGTAACAATGGATAACAATATAATATATATGTAGAATGACATATGCTATATTGTTGAATAGTTGCCTAACAACATATATGTACCAAATAGGAGAGTTTTTTAAAAAAAAATTGAAGAAATTAGTGGTTGAAGCCATACATTTTCCAGTTACAACGAGTGTCACGTGGTCTCATCAGCCGTGAGAGGGTTAACTATTTCTTCTAAAGCAACAGGTACTACGTTCATTTTTTTTTGTGCATTTTATAGTAATTTGTGCATTAGTTTCCCATGATGATGTGTAGAACATTTAGTTAGCATATTTGGTTGAGATTTGGAAAAAATATACAGGGTGATGCAAAATTCAGCTTTGTAGTACAGAAAGTATAAATTGGTTTTCATTATGTGAAGAAAGTGCATATATTAACGAATGTCCTGTATGTACTTCTGAATGGCACAGTAACATATTCCTCTTTTATCATTCGTTAACCACAGTATGGTGTGTCAAAGCCACATATAATGGAATCGAATCTGTTTTATTTTGAAAAAAACTAAAAAAGAGAAACAAACGTTGTAACAGGAATTTTAACGTTTCTTCAAGCGCAAAGGACCTTTATCGCAACCGTACAAGATGGATGGGTTTGCTCTTCAATTTGCGCTTTATTTCGTCAAAATATGTAAATAAGTTTGGGAGATATGGCGAATAGTATGTAGTATATAGTAACAATGGATAACAATATAATATATATGTAGAATGACATATGCTATATTGTTGAATAGTTGCCTAACAACATATATGTACCAAATAGGAGAGTTTTTTAAAAAAAAATTGAAGAAATTAGTGGTTGAAGCCATACATTTTCCAGTTACAACGAGTGTCACGTGGTCTCATCAGCCGTGAGAGGGTTAACTATTTCTTCTAAAGCAACAGGTACTACGTTCATTTTTTTTGTGCAGTTTGTAGTAATTTGTGCATTTATTTTCCGCTGATGATGTGTAGAACATTTAGTTAGCATATTTGGTTGAGATTTGGAAAAAATATACAGGGTGATGCAAAATTCAACTTTGTAGTACAGAAAGTATAAATTGGTTTTCAAAATGTGAAGAAAGTGCATATATTAACGACTGCCCTGTATGTACTTCTGAATGGCATAGTAACGTATTCCTCTTTTATCATTCGTTAACCACAGTATGGTGTGTCAAAGCCACATATAATGGAATCGAATCTGTTTTATTTTGAAAAAACTAAAAAAGAGAAACAAATGTTAGAAGAGTAACTTTAACGTTCCTTTAAGGGCAAAGGACACTTATCGCAACAGGACAAAATGGAGGGGTTTGCTCTTCAATTTTAGCTTTATTTCGTCAAAATATGTAAATAAGTTTGGGAGATATGGCGAATAGTATGTAGTATATAGTAACAATGGATAACAATATAATATATATGTAGAATGACATATGCTATATTGTTGAATAGTTGCCTAACAACATATATGTACCAAATAGGAGAGTTTTTTAAAAAAAAATTGAAGAAATTAGTGGTTGAAGCCATACATTTTCCAGTTACAACGAGTGTCACGTGGTCTCATCAGCCGTGAGAGGGTTAACTATTTCTTCTAAAGCAACAGGTACTACGTTCATTTTTTAATGCAGTTTGTAGGAATTTGTGCATTTATTTTCCGCTGATGATGTGTAGAACATTTAGTTAGCATATTTGGTTGAGATTTGGAAAAAATATACAGGGTGATGCAAAATTCAGCTTTGTAGTACAGAAAGTATAAATTGGTTTTCAAAATGTGAAGAAAGTGCATATATTAACGAATGTCCTGTATGTACTTCTGAATGGCACAGTAACATATTCCTCTTTTATCATTCGTTAACCACAGTATGGTGTGTCAAAGCCACATATAATGGAATCGAATCTGTTTTATTTTGAAAAAAACTAAAAAAGAGAAACAAACTTTGTAACAGGAATTTTAACGTTTCTTCAAGGGCAAAGGACCTTTATAACAACCGTACAAAATGGATAGGTTTGCTCTTCAATTTGAGCTTTATTTCGTCAAAATATGTAAATAAGTTTGGGAGATATGGCGAATAGTATGTAGTATATAGTAACAATGGATAACAATATAATATATATGTAGAATGACATATGCTATATTGTTGAATAGTTGCCTAACAACATATATATACCAAATAGGAGAGTTTTTAAAAAAATTGAAGAAATTAGTGGTTGAAGCCATACATTTTCCAGTTACAACGAGTGTCACGTGGTCTCATCAGCCGTGAGAGAGTTAACAATTTTTTCTAGAGCAACAGGTTCTACGTTCATTTTTTAATGCAGTTTGTAGGAATTTGTGCATTTATTTTCCGCTGATGATGTGTAGAACATTTAGTTAGCATATTTGGTTGAGATTTGGAAAAAATATACAGGGTGATGCAAAATTCAGCTTTGTAGTACAGAAAGTATAAATTGGTTTTCATTATGTGAAGAAAGTGCATATATTAACGAATGTCCTGTATGTACTTCTGAATGGCACAGTAACATATTCCTCTTTTATCATTCGTTAACCACAGTATAGTGTGTCAAAGCCACATATAATGGAATCGAATCTGTTTTATTTTGAAAAAAACTAAAAAACAGAAACAAACGTTATAAGAGGAATTTTAATGTTTCTTCAAGGGCAAAGGACCTTTGTCGTAACCGTACAAAATGGATGTGTTTGCTCTTCAATTTGAGCTTTATTTCGTCAAAATATGTAAATAAGTTTGGGAGATATGGCGAATAGTATGTAGTATATAGTAACAATGGATAACAATATAATATATATGTAGAATGACATATGCTATATTGTTGAATAGTTGCCTAACAACATATATGTACCAAATAGGAGAGTTTTTTAAAAAAAAAATTGAAGAAATTAGTGGTTGAAGCCATACATTTTCCAGTTACAACGAGTGTCAGGTGGTCTCATCAGCCGTGAGAGGGTTAACTATTTCTTCTAAAGCAACAGGTACTACGTTCATTTTTTTTTGTGCAGTTTGTAGTAATTTGTGCATTTATTTTCCGCTGATGATGTGTAGAACATTTAGTTAGCATATTTGGTTGAGATTTGGAAAAAATATACAGGGTGATGCAAAATTCAACTTTGTAGTACAGAAAGTATAAATTGGTTTTCAAAATAGGAAGAAAGTGCATATATTAACGACTGCCCTGTATGTACTTCTGAATGGCATAGTAACGTATTCCTCTTTTATCATTCGTTAACCACAGTATGGTGTGTCAAAGCCACATATAATGGAATCGAATCTGTTTTATTTTGAAAAAACTAAAAAAGAGAAACAAATGTTAGAAGAGTAACTTTAACGTTCCTTTAAGGGCAAAGGACACTTATCGCAACAGGACAAAATGGAGGGGTTTGCTCTTCAATTTTAGCTTTATTTCGTCAAAATATGTAAATAAGTTTGGGAGATATGGCGAATAGTATGTAGTATATAGTAACAATGGATAACAATATAATATATATGTAGAATGACATATGCTATATTGTTGAATAGTTGCCTAACAACATATATGTACCAAATAGGAGAGTTTTTTAAAAAAAAATTGAAGAAATTAGTGGTTGAAGCCATACATTTTCCAGTTACAACGAGTGTCACGTGGTCTCATCAGCCGTGAGAGGGTTAACTATTTCTTCTAAAGCAACAGGTACTACGTTCATTTTTTAATGCAGTTTGTAGGAATTTGTGCATTTATTTTCCGCTGATGATGTGTAGGACATTTAGTTAGTATATTTGGTTGAGATTTGGAAAAAATATACAGGGTGATGCAAAATTCAGCTTTGTAGTACAGAAAGTATAAATTGGTTTTCAAAATGTGAAGAAAGTGCATATATTAACGAATGTCCTGTATGTACTTCTGAATGGCACAGTAACATATTCCTCTTTTATCATTCGTTAACCACAGTATGGTGTGTCAAAGCCACATATAATGGAATCGAATCTGTTTTATTTTGAAAAAAAAAAAACTAAAAAAGAGAAACAAACTCTGTAACAGGAATTTTAACGTTTCTTCAAGGGCAAAGGACCTTTATAACAACCGTACAAAATGGATAGGTTTGCTCTTCAATTTGAGCTTTATTTCGTCAAAATATGTAAATAAGTTTGGGAGATATGGCGAATAGTATGTAGTATATAGTAACAATGGATAACAATATAATATATATGTAGAATGACATATGCTATATTGTTGAATAGTTGCCTAACAACATATATATACCAAATAGGAGAGTTTTTAAAAAAATTGAAGAAATTAGTGGTTGAAGCCATACATTTTCCAGTAACAACGAGTGTCACGTGGTCTCATCAGCCGTGAGAGAGTTAACAATTTTTTCTAGAACAACAGGTTCTACGTTCATTTTTTAATGCAGTTTGTAGGAATTTGTGCATTTATTTTCCGCTGATGATGTGTAGAACATTTAGTTAGCATATTTGGTTGAGATTTGGAAAAAATATACAGGGTGATGCAAAATTCAGCTTTGTAGTACAGAAAGTATAAATTGGTTTTCATTATGTGAAGAAAGTGCATATATTAACGAATGTCCTGTATGTACTTCTGAATGGCACAGTAACATATTCCTCTTTTATCATTCGTTAACCACAGTATAGTGTGTCAAAGCCACATATAATGGAATCGAATCTGTTTTATTTTGAAAAAAACTAAAAAACAGAAACAAACGTTATAAGAGGAATTTTAATGTTTCTTCAAGGGCAAAGGACCTTTGTCGCAACCGTACAAAATGGATGTGTTTGCTCTTCAATTTGAGCTTTATTTCGTCAAAATATGTAAATAAGTTTGGGAGATATGGCGAATAGTATGTAGTATATAGTAACAATGGATAACAATATAATATATATGTAGAATGACATATGCTATATTGTTGAATAGTTGCCTAACAACATATATGTACCAAATAGGAGAGTTTTTTTAAAAAAAATTGAAGAAATTAGTGGTTGAAGCCATACATTTTCCAGTTACAACGAGTGTCACGTGGTCTCATCAGCCGTGAGAGGGTTAACTATTTCTTCTAAAGCAACAGGTACTACGTTCATTTTTTAATGCAGTTTGTAGGAATTTGTGCATTTATTTTCCGCTGATGATGTGTAGAACATTTAGTTAGCATATTTGGTTGAGATTTGGAAAAAATATACAGGGTGATGCAAAATTCAGCTTTGTAGTACAGAAAGTATAAATTGGTTTTCAAAATGTGAAGAAAGTGCATATATTAACGAATGTCCTGTATGTACTTCTGAATGGCACAGTAACATATTCCTCTTTTATCATTCGTTAACCACAGTATGGTGTGTCAAAGCCACATATAATGGAATCGAATCTGTTTTATTTTGAAAAAAACTAAAAAAGAGAAACAAACTTTGTAACAGGAATTTTAACGTTTCTTCAAGGGCAAAGGACCTTTATAACAACCGTACAAAATGGATAGGTTTGCTCTTCAATTTGAGCTTTATTTCGTCAAAATATGTAAATAAGTTTGGGAGATATGGCGAATAGTATGTAGTATATAGTAACAATGGATAACAATATAATATATATGTAGAATGACATATGCTATATTGTTGAATAGTTGCCTAACAACATATATATACCAAATAGGAGAGTTTTTAAAAAAATTGAAGAAATTAGTGGTTGAAGCCATACATTTTCCAGTTACAACGAGTGTCACGTGGTCTCATCAGCCGTGAGAGAGTTAACAATTTTTTCTAGAGCAACAGGTTCTACGTTCATTTTTTAATGCAGTTTGTAGGAATTTGTGCATTTATTTTCCGCTGATGATGTGTAGAACATTTAGTTAGCATATTTGGTTGAGATTTGGAAAAAATATACAGGGTGATGCAAAATTCAACTTTGTAGTACAGAAAGTATAAATTGGTTTTCAAAATAGGAAGAAAGTGCATATATTAACGACTGCCCTGTATGTACTTCTGAATGGCATAGTAACATATTCCTCTTTTATCATTCGTTAACCACAGTATGGTGTGTCAAAGCCACATATAATGGAATCGAATCTGTTTTATTTTGAAAAAACTAAAAAAGAGAAACAAATGTTAGAAGAGTAACTTTAACGTTCCTTTAAGGGCAAAGGACACTTATCGCAACAGGACAAAATGGAGGGGTTTGCTCTTCAATTTGAGCTTTATTTCGTCAAAATATGTAAATAAGTTTGGGAGATATGGCGAATAGTATGTAGTATATAGTAACAATGGATAACAATATAATATATATGTAGAATGACATATGCTATATTGTTGAATAGTTGCCTAACAACATATATGTACCAAATAGGAGAGTTTTTTTAAAAAAAATTGAAGAAATTAGTGGTTGAAGCCATACATTTTCCAGTTACAACGAGTGTCACGTGGTCTCATCAGCCGTGAGAGGGTTAACTATTTCTTCTAAAGCAACAGGTACTACGTTCATTTTTTAATGCAGTTTGTAGGAATTTGTGCATTTATTTTCCGCTGATGATGTGTAGAACATTTAGTTAGCATATTTGGTTGAGATTTGGAAAAAATATACAGGGTGATGCAAAATTCAGCTTTGTAGTACAGAAAGTATAAATTGGTTTTCAAAATGTGAAGAAAGTGCATATATTAACGAATGTCCTGTATGTACTTCTGAATGGCACAGTAACATATTCCTCTTTTATCATTCGTTAACCACAGTATGGTGTGTCAAAGCCACATATAATGGAATCGAATCTGTTTTATTTTGAAAAAAACTAAAAAAGAGAAACAAACTTTGTAACAGGAATTTTAACGTTTCTTCAAGGGCAAAGGACCTTTATAACAACTGTACAAAATGGATAGGTTTGCTCTTCAATTTTAGCTTTATTTCGTCAAAATATGTAAATAAGTTTGGGAGATGTGGCGAATAGTATGTAGTATATAGTAACAATGGATAACAATATAATATATATGTAGAATGACATATGCTATATTGTTGAATAGTTGCCTAACAACATATATATACCAAATAGGAGAGTTTTAAAAAAAATTGAAGAAATTAGTGGTTGAAGCCATACATTTTCCAGTTACAACGAGTGTCACGTGGTCTCATCAGCCGTGAGAGAGTTAACAATTTTTTCTAGAGCAACAGGTTCTACGTTCATTTTTTAATGCAGTTTGTAGGAATTTGTGCATTTATTTTCCGCTGATGATGTGTAGAACATTTAGTTAGCATATTTGGTTGAGATTTGGAAAAAAATATACAGGGTGATGCAAAATTCAACTTTGTAGTACAGAAAGTATAAATTGGTTTTCAAAATAGGAAGAAAGTGCATATATTAACGACTGCCCTGTATGTACTTCTGAATGGCATAGTAACGTATTCCTCTTTTATCATTCGTTAACCACAGTATGGTGTGTCAAAGCCACATATAATGGAATCGAATCTGTTTTATTTTGAAAAAACTAAAAAAGAGAAACAAATGTTAGAAGAGTAACTTTAACGTTCCTTTAAGGGCAAAGGACACTTATCGCAACAGGACAAAATGGAGGGGTTTGCTCTTCAATTTTAGCTTTATTTCGTCAAAATATGTAAATAAGTTTGGGAGATATGGCGAATAGTATGTAGTATATAGTAACAATGGATAACAATATAATATATATGTAGAATGACATATGCTATATTGTTGAATAGTTGCCTAACAACATATATGTACCAAATAGGAGAGTTTTTTAAAAAAAAATTGAAGAAATTAGTGGTTGAAGCCATACATTTTCCAGTTACAACGAGTGTCACGTGGTCTCATCAGCCGTGAGAGGGTTAACTATTTCTTCTAAAGCAACAGGTACTACGTTCATTTTTTAATGCAGTTTGTAGGAATTTGTGCATTTATTTTCCGCTGATGATGTGTAGAACATTTAGTTAGCATATTTGGTTGAGATTTGGAAAAAATATACAGGGTGATGCAAAATTCAGCTTTGTAGTACAGAAAGTATAAATTGGTTTTCAAAATGTGAAGAAAGTGCATATATTAACGAATGTCCTGTATGTACTTCTGAATGGCACAGTAACATATTCCTCTTTTATCATTCGTTAACCACAGTATGGTGTGTCAAAGCCACATATAATGGAATCGAATCTGTTTTATTTTGAAAAAAACTAAAAAAGAGAAACAAACTTTGTAACAGGAATTTTAACGTTTCTTCAAGGGCAAAGGACCTTTATAACAACCGTACAAAATGGATAGGTTTGCTCTTCAATTTGAGCTTTATTTCGTCAAAATATGTAAATAAGTTTGGGAGATATGGCGAATAGTATGTAGTATATAGTAACAATGGATAACAATATAATATATATGTAGAATGACATATGCTATATTGTTGAATAGTTGCCTAACAAGATATATATACCAAATAGGAGAGTTTTTAAAAAAATTGAAGAAATTAGTGGTTGAAGCCATACATTTTCCAGTTACAACGAGTGTCACGTGGTCTCATCAGCCGTGAGAGAGTTAACAATTTTTTCTAGAGCAACAGGTTCTACGTTCATTTTTTAATGCAGTTTGTAGGAATTTGTGCATTTATTTTCCGCTGATGATGTGTAGAACATTTAGTTAGCATATTTGGTTGAGATTTGGAAAAAATATACAGGGTGATGCAAAATTCAGCTTTGTAGTACAGAAAGTATAAATTGGTTTTCATTATGTGAAGAAAGTGCATATATTAACGAATGTCCTGTATGTACTTCTGAATGGCACAGTAACATATTCCTCTTTTATCATTCGTTAACCACAGTATAGTGTGTCAAAGCCACATATAATGGAATCGAATCTGTTTTATTTTGAAAAAAAACTAAAAAACAGAAACAAACGTTATAAGAGGAATTTTAATGTTTCTTCAAGGGCAAAGGACCTTTGTCGCAACCGTACAAAATGGATGTGTTTGCTCTTCAATTTGAGCTTTATTTCGTCAAAATATGTAAATAAGTTTGGGAGATATGGCGAATAGTATGTAGTATATAGTAACAATGGATAACAATATAATATATATGTAGAATGACATATGCTATATTGTTGAATAGTTGCCTAACAACATATATGTACCAAATAGGAGAGTTTTTTAAAAAAAAAATTGAAGAAATTAGTGGTTGAAGCCATACATTTTCCAGTTACAACGAGTGTCACGTGGTCTCATCAGCCGTGAGAGGGTTAACTATTTCTTCTAAAGCAACAGGTACTACGTTCATTTTTTTTGTGCAGTTTGTAGTAATTTGTGCATTTATTTTCCGCTGATGATGTGTAGAACATTTAGTTAGCATATTTGGTTGAGATTTGGAAAAAATATACAGGGTGATGCAAAATTCAACTTTGTAGTACAGAAAGTATAAATTGGTTTTCAAAATAGGAAGAAAGTGCATATATTAACGACTGCCCTGTATGTACTTCTGAATGGCATAGTAACGTATTCCTCTTTTATCATTCGTTAACCACAGTATGGTGTGTCAAAGCCACATATAATGGAATCGAATCTGTTTTATTTTGAAAAAACTAAAAAAGAGAAACAAATGTTAGAAGAGTAACTTTAACGTTCCTTTAAGGGCAAAGGACACTTATCGCAACAGGACAAAATGGAGGGGTTTGCTCTTCAATGTTAGCTTTATTTCGTCAAAATATGTAAATAAGTTTGGGAGATATGGCGAATAGTATGTAGTATATAGTAACAATGGATAACAATATAATATATATGTAGAATGACATATGCTATATTGTTGAATAGTTGCCTAACAACATATATGTACCAAATAGGAGAGTTTTTTTAAAAAAAATTGAAGAAATTAGTGGTTGAAGCCATACATTTTCCAGTTACAACGAGTGTCACGTGGTCTCATCAGCCGTGAGAGGGTTAACTATTTCTTCTAAAGCAACAGGTACTACGTTCATTTTTTAATGCAGTTTGTAGGAATTTGTGCATTTATTTTCCGCTGATGATGTGTAGAACATTTAGTTAGCATATTTGGTTGAGATTTGGAAAAAATATACAGGGTGATGCAAAATTCAGCTTTGTAGTACAGAAAGTATAAATTGGTTTTCAAAATGTGAAGAAAGTGCATATATTAACGAATGTCCTGTATGTACTTCTGAATGGCACAGTAACATATTCCTCTTTTATCATTCGTTAACCACAGTATGGTGTGTCAAAGCCACATATAATGGAATCGAATCTGTTTTATTTTGAAAAAAACTAAAAAAGAGAAACAAACTTTGTAACAGGAATTTTAACGTTTCTTCAAGGGCAAAGGACCTTTATAACAACCGTACAAAATGGATAGGTTTGCTCTTCAATTTGAGCTTTATTTCGTCAAAATATGTAAATAAGTTTGGGAGATATGGCGAATAGTATGTAGTATATAGTAACAATGGATAACAATATAATATATATGTAGAATGACATATGCTATATTGTTGAATAGTTGCCTAACAACATATATATACCAAATAGGAGAGTTTTTAAAAAAATTGAAGAAATTAGTGGTTGAAGCCATACATTTTCCAGTTACAACGAGTGTCACGTGGTCTCATCAGCCGTGAGAGAGTTAACAATTTTTTCTAGAGCAACAGGTTCTACGTTCATTTTTTAATGCAGTTTGTAGGAATTTGTGCATTTATTTTCCGCTGATGATGTGTAGAACATTTAGTTAGCATATTTGGTTGAGATTTGGAAAAAATATACAGGGTGATGCAAAATTCAGCTTTGTAGTACAGAAAGTATAAATTGGTTTTCATTATGTGAAGAAAGTGCATATATTAACGAATGTCCTGTATGTACTTCTGAATGGCACAGTAACATATTCCTCTTTTATCATTCGTTAACCACAGTATAGTGTGTCAAAGCCACATATAATGGAATCGAATCTGTTTTATTTTGAAAAAAACTAAAAAACAGAAACAAACGTTATAAGAGGAATTTTAATGTTTCTTCATGGGCAAAGGACCTTTGTCGCAACCGTACAAAATGGATGTGTTTGCTCTTCAATTTGAGCTTTATTTCGTCAAAATATGTAAATAAGTTTGGGAGATATGGCGAATAGTATGTAGTATATAGTAACAATGGATAACAATATAATATATATGTAGAATGACATATGCTATATTGTTGAATAGTTGCCTAACAACATATATGTACCAAATAGGAGAGTTTTTTAAAAAAAAATTGAAGAAATTAGTGGTTGAAGCCATACATTTTCCAGTTACAACGAGTGTCACGTGGTCTCATCAGCCGTGAGAGGGTTAACTATTTCTTCTAAAGCAACAGGTACTACGTTCATTTTTTAATGCAGTTTGTAGGAATTTGTGCATTTATTTTCCGCTGATGATGTGTAGAACATTTAGTTAGCATATTTGGTTGAGATTTGGAAAAAATATACAGGGTGATGCAAAATTCAGCTTTGTAGTACAGAAAGTATAAATTGGTTTTCATTATGTGAAGAAAGTGCATATATTAACGAATGTCCTGTATGTACTTCTGAATGGCACAGTAACATATTCCTCTTTTATCATTCGTTAACCACAGTATGGTGTGTCAAAGCCACATATAATGGAATCGAATCTGTTTTATTTTGAAAAAAACTAAAAAAGAGAAACAAACGTTGTAACAGGAATTTTAACGTTTCTTCAAGCGCAAAGGACCTTTATCGCAACCGTACAAGATGGATGGGTTTGCTCTTCAATTTGAGCTTTATTTCGTCAAAATATGTAAATAAGTTTGGGAGATATGGCGAATAGTATGTAGTATATAGTAACAATGGATAACAATATAATATATATGTAGAATGACATATGCTATATTGTTGAATAGTTGCCTAACAACATATATGTACCAAATAGGAGAGTTTTTTAAAAAAAAATTGAAGAAATTAGTGGTTGAAGCCATACATTTTCCAGTTACAACGAGTGTCACGTGGTCTCATCAGCCGTGAGAGTGTTAACTATTTCTTCTAAAGCAACAGGTACTACGTTCATTTTTTTTGTGCAGTTTGTAGTAATTTGTGCATTTATTTTCCGCTGATGATGTGTAGAACATTTAGTTAGCATATTTGGTTGAGATTTGGAAAAAATATACAGGGTGATGCAAAATTCAACTTTGTAGTACAGAAAGTATAAATTGGTTTTCAAAATAGGAAGAAAGTGCATATATTAACGACTCCCCTGTATGTACTTCTGAATGGCATAGTAACGTATTCCTCTTTTATCATTCGTTAACCACAGTATGGTGTGTCAAAGCCACATATAATGGAATCGAATCTGTTTTATTTTGAAAAAACTAAAAAAGAGAAACAAATGTTAGAAGAGTAACTTTAACGTTCCTTTAAGGGCAAAGGACACTTATCGCAACAGGACAAAATGGATGGGTTTGCTCTTCAATTTTAGCTTTATTTCGTCAAAATATGTAAATAAGTTTGGGAGATATGGCGAATAGTATGTAGTATATAGTAACAATGGATAACAATATAATATATATGTAGAATGACATATGCTATATTGTTGAATAGTTGCCTAACAACATATATGTACCAAATAGGAGAATTTTTTAAAAAAAATTGAAGAAATTAGTGGTTGAAGCCATACATTTTCCAGTTACAACGAGTGTCACGTGGTCTCATCAGCCGTGAGAGGGTTAACTATTTCTTCTAAAGCAACAGGTACTACGTTCATTTTTTAATGCAGTTTGTAGGAATTTGTGCATTTATTTTCCGCTGATGATGTGTAGAACATTTAGTTAGCATATTTGGTTGAGATTTGGAAAAAATATACAGGGTGATGCAAAATTCAGCTTTGTAGTACAGAAAGTATAAATTGGTTTTCAAAATGTGAAGAAAGTGCATATATTAACGAATGTCCTGTATGTACTTCTGAATGGCACAGTAACATATTCCTCTTTTATCATTCGTTAACCACAGTATGGTGTGTCAAAGCCACATATAATGGAATCGAATCTGTTTTATTTTGAAAAAAACTAAAAAAGAGAAACAAACTTTGTAACAGGAATTTTAACGTTTCTTCAAGGGCAAAGGACCTTTATAACAACCGTACAAAATGGATAGGTCTGCTCTTCAATTTGAGCTTTATTTCGTCAAAATATGTAAATAAGTTTGGGAGATATGGCGAATAGTATGTAGTATATAGTAACAATGGATAACAATATAATATATATGTAGAATGACATATGCTATATTGTTGAATAGTTGCCTAACAACATATATATACCAAATAGGAGAGTTTTTAAAAAAATTGAAGAAATTAGTGGTTGAAGCCATACATTTTCCAGTTACAACGAGTGTCACGTGGTCTCATCAGCCGTGAGAGAGTTAACAATTTTTTCTAGAGCAACAGGTTCTACGTTCATTTTTTAATACAGTTTGTAGGAATTTGTGCATTTATTTTCCGCTGATGATGTGTAGAACATTTAGTTAGCATATTTGGTTGAGATTTGGAAAAAATATACAGGGTGATGCAAAATTCAACTTTGTAGTACAGAAAGTATAAATTGGTTTTCAAAATAGGAAGAAAGTGCATATATTAACGACTGCCCTGTATGTACTTCTGAATGGCATAGTAACGTATTCCTCTTTTATCATTCGTTAACCACAGTATGGTGTGTCAAAGCCACATATAATGGAATCGAATCTGTTTTATTTTGAAAAAACTAAAAAAGAGAAACAAATGTTAGAAGAGTAACTTTAACGTTCCTTTAAGGGCAAAGGACACTTATCGCAACAGGACAAAATGGAGGGGTTTGCTCTTCAATTTTAGCTTTATTTCGTCAAAATATGTAAATAAGTTTGGGAGATATGGCGAATAGTATGTAGTATATAGTAACAATGGATAACAATATAATATATATGTAGAATGACATATGCTATATTGTTGAATAGTTGCCTAACAACATATATGTACCAAATAGGAGAGTTTTTTAAAAAAAAATTGAAGAAATTAGTGGTTGAAGCCATACATTTTCCAGTTACAACGAGTGTCACGTGGTCTCATCAGCCGTGAGAGGGTTAACTATTTCTTCTAAAGCAACAGGTACTACGTTCATTTTTTAATGCAGTTTGTAGGAATTTGTGCATTTATTTTCCGCTGATGATGTGTAGAACATTTAGTTAGCATATTTGGTTGAGATTTGGAAAAAATATACAGGGTGATGCAAAATTCAGCTTTGTAGTACAGAAAGTATAAATTGGTTTTCAAAATGTGAAGAAAGTGCATATATTAACGAATGTCCTGTATGTACTTCTGAATGGCACAGTAACATATTCCTCTTTTATCATTCGTTAACCACAGTATGGTGTGTCAAAGCCACATATAATGGAATCGAATCTGTTTTATTTTGAAAAAAACTAAAAAAGAGAAACAAACTTTGTAACAGGAATTTTAATGTTTCTTCAAGGGCAAAGGACCTTTGTCGCAACCGTACAAAATGGATGTGTTTGCTCTTCAATTTGAGCTTTATTTCGTCAAAATATGTAAATAAGTTTGGGAGATATGGCGAATAGTATGTAGTATATAGTAACAATGGATAACAATATAATATATATGTAGAATGACATATGCTATATTGTTGAATAGTTGCCTAACAACATATATGTACCAAATAGGAGAGTTTTTTAAAAAAAATTGAAGAAATTAGTGGTTGAAGCCATACATTTTCCAGTTACAACGAGTGTCACGTGGTCTCATCAGCCGTGAGAGGGTTAACTATTTCTTCTAAAGCAACAGGTACTACGTTCATTTTTTAATGCATTTTGTAGGAATTTGTGCATTTATTTTCCGCTGATGATGTGTAGAAGATTTAGTTAGTATATTTGGTTGAGATTTGGAAAAAATATACAGGGTGATGCAAAATTCAGCTTTGTAGTACAGAAAGTATAAATTGGTTTTCATTATGTGAAGAAAGTGCATATATTAACGAATGTCCTGTATGTACTTCTGAATGGCACAGTAACATATTCCTCTTTTATCATTCGTTAACCACAGTATGGTGTGTCAAAGCCACATATAATGGAATCGAATCTGTTTTATTTTGAAAAAAACTAAAAAAGAGAAACAAACGTTGTAACAAAAATTTTAACGTTTCTTCAAGCGCAAAGGACCTTTATCGCAACCGTACAAGATGGATGGGTTTGCTCTTCAATTTGAGCTTTATTTCGTCAAAATATGTAAATAAGTTTGGGAGATATGGCGAATAGTATGTAGTATATAGTAACAATGGATAACATTATAATATATATGTAGAATGACATATGCTATATTGTTGAATAGTTGCCTAACAACATATATGTACCAAATAGGAGAGTTTTTTAAAAAAAATTGAAGAAATTAGTGGTTGAAGCCATACATTTTCCAGTTACAACGAGTGTCACGTGGTCTCATCAGCCGTGAGAGGGTTAACTATTTCTTCTAAAGCAACAGGTACTACGTTCATTTTTTTGTGCAGTTTGTAGTAATTTGTGCATTTATTTTCCGCTGATGATGTGTAGAACATTTAGTTAGCATATTTGGTTGAGATTTGGAAAAAATATACAGGGTGATGCAAAATTCAACTTTGTAGTACAGAAAGTATAAATTGGTTTTCAAAATAGGAAGAAAGTGCATATATTAACGACTGCCCTGTATGTACTTCTGAATGGCATAGTAACGTATTCCTCGTTTATCATTCGTTAACCACAGTATGGTGTGTCAAAGCCACATATAATGGAATCGAATCTGTTTTATTTTGAAAAAACTAAAAAAGAGAAACAAATGTTAGAAGAGTAACTTTAACGTTCCTTTAAGGGCAAAGGACACTTATCGCAACAGGACAAAATGGAGGGGTTTCCTCTTCAATTTTAGCTTTATTTCGTCAAAATATGTAAATAAGTTTGGGAGATATGGCGAATAGTATGTAGTATATAGTAACAATGGATAACAATATAATATATATGTAGAATGACATATGCTATATTGTTGAATAGTTGCCTAACAACATATATATACCAAATAGGGGAGTTTTTTAAAAAAAATTGAAGAAATTAGTGGTTGAAGCCATACATTTTCCAGTTACAACGAGTGTCACGTGGTCTCATCAGCCGTGAGAGGGTTAACTATTTCTTCTAAAGCAACAGGTACTACGTTCATTCTTTAATGCAGTTTGTAGTAATTTGTGCATTTATTTTCCCGTGATGATGTGTAGAACATTTAGTTAGTATATTTAGTTGAGATTTGGAAAAAATATACAGGGAGATGCAAAATTCAGCTTTGTAGTACAGAAAGTATAAATTGGTTTTCAAAATGTGAAGAAAGTGCATATATTAACGAATGCCCTGTATGTACTTCTGAATGGCACAGTAACATATTCCTCTTTTATCATTCGTTAACCACAGTATGGTGTGTCAAAGCCACATATAATGGAATCGAATCTGTTTTATTTTGAAAAAACTAAAAATGAGAAACAAACCGTATAGGAGGAATTTTAACGTTTCTTCAAGGGCAAAGGACCTTAGCGCAACTGTACAAAATGGAGGGGTTTCCTCTTCAATTTTAGCTTTATTTCGTCAAAATATGTAAATAAGTTTGGGAGATATGGCGAATAGTATGTAGTATATAGTAACAATGATTAACAATATAATATATATGTAGAATGATATATGCTATATTGTTGAATAGTTGCCTAACAACACATTTATACCAAATAGGGGAGTTTTTAAAAAAATTGAAGAAATTAGTGGTTGAAGCCATACATTTTCCAGTTACAACGATTGTCACGTTGTCTCATCAGCCGTGAGAGGGTTAACTATTTCTTCTAAAGCAACAGGTACTACGTTCATTTTTTTTGTGCAGTTTGTAGTAATTTGTGCATTAGTTTCCCATGATGATGTGTAGAACATTTAGTTAGCATATTTGGTTGAGATTTGGAAAAAATATACAGGGTGATGCAAAATTCAGCTTTGTAGTGCAGAAAGTTTAACTTGGTTTTCAAAATGTGAAGAAAGTGCATATATTAACGAATGCCCTGTATGTACTTCTGAATGGCACACTAACATACTCCCCTTTTATCATTCGTTAACCATAGTGTGGTGTGTCAAAGCCACATATAATGGAATCGAATCTGTTTTATTTTGAAAAAAACTAAAAAACAGAAACAAACGTTATAAGAGGAATTTTAAAGTTTCTTCAAGGGCAAAGGACCTTTATCGCAACCGTACAAAATGGATGGGTTTGCTCTTCAATTTGAGCTTTATTTCGTCAAAATACGTAAACAAGTTTGGGAGATATGGCGAATAGTATGTAGTATATAGTAACAATGTATTACAATATAATATATATGTAGAATGACATATGCTATATTGTTGAATAGTTGCCTAACAACATATATGTACCAAATAGGAGAGTTTTTTTAAAAAAATTGAAGAAATTAGTGGTTGAAGCCATACATTTTCCAGTTACAACGAGTGTCACGTGGTCTCATCAGCCGTGAGAGGGTTAACTATTTCTTCTAAAGCAACAGGTACTACGTTCATTCTTTAATGCAGTTTGTACGAATTTGTGCATTTATTTTCCGCTGATGATGTGTAGAACATTTAGTTAGCATATTTGGTTGAGATTTGGAAAAAATATACAGGGTGATGCAAAATTCAGCTTTGTAGTACAGAAAGTATAAATTGGTTTTCAAAATGTGAAGAAAGTGCATATATTAACGAATGTCCTGTATGTACTTCTGAATGGCACAGTAACATATTCCTCTTTTATCATTCGTTAACCACAGTATGGTGTGTCAAAGCCACATATAATGGAATCGAATCTGTTTTATTTTGAAAAAAACTAAAAAAGAGAAACAAACGTTGTAACAGGAATTTTAACGTTTCTTCAAGGGCAAGGACCTTTATCGCAACCGTACAAAATGGATAGGTTTGCTCTTCAATTTGAGCTTTATTTCGTCAAAATATGTAAATAAGTTTGGGAGATATGGCGAATAGTATGTAGTATATAGTAACAATGGATAACAATATAATATATATGTAGAATGACATATGCTATATTGTTGAATAGTTGCCTAACTACATATATGTACCAAATAGGAGAGTTTTTTAAAAAAAAATTGAAGAAATTAGTGGTTGAAGCCATACATTTTCCAGTTACAACGAGTGTCACGTGGTCTCATCAGCCGTGAGAGGGTTAACTATTTCTTCTAAAGCAACAGGTACTACGTTCATTTTTTTTTGTGCAGTTTGTTGTAATTTGTGCATTTATTTTCCGCTGATGATGTGTAGAACATTTAGTTAGCATATTTGGTTGAGATTTGGAAAAAATATACAGGGTGATGCAAAATTCAACTTTGTAGTACAGAAAGTATAAATTGGTTTTCAAAATAGGAAGAAAGTGCATATATTAACGACTGCCCTGTATGTACTTCTGAATGGCACAGTAACATATTCCTCTTTTATCATTCGTTAACCACAGTATGGTGTGTCAAAGCCACATATAATGGAATCGAATCTGTTTTATTTTGAAAAAACTAAAAAAGAGAAACAAATGTTAGAAGAGTAACTTTAACGTTCCTTTAAGGGCAAAGGACACTTATCGCAACAGGACAAAATGGAGGGGTTTCCTCTTCAATTTTAGCTTTATTTCGTCAAAATATGTAAATAAGTTTGGGAGATATGGCGAATAGTATGTAGTATATAGTAACAATGGATAACAATATAATATATATGTAGAATGACATATGCTATATTGTTGAATAGTTGCCTAACAACATATATATACCAAATAGGAGAGTTTTTTTAAAAAAATTGAAGAAATTAGTGGTTGAAGCCATACATTTTCCAGTTACAACGAGTGTCACGTGGTCTCATCAGCCGTGAGAGGGTTAACTATTTCTTCTAAAGCAACAGGTACTACGTTCATTCTTTAATGCAGTTTGTAGTAATTTGTGCATTTATTTTCCCGTGATGATGTGTAGAACATTTAGTTAGTATATTTAGTTGAGATTTGGAAAAAATATACAGGGAGATGCAAAATTCAGCTTTGTAGTACAGAAAGTATAAAGTGGTTTTCAAAATGTGAAGAAAGTGCATATATTAACGAATGCCCTGTATGTACTTCTGAATGGCACAGTAACATATTCCTCTTTTATCATTCGTTAACCACAGTATGGTGTGTCAAAGCCACATATAATGGAATCGAATCTGTTTTATTTTGAAAAAACTAAAAATGAGAAACAAACCGTATAGGAGGAATTTTAACGTTTCTTCAAGGGCAAAGGACCTTAGCGCAACTGTACAAAATGGAGGGGTTTCCTCTTCAATTTTAGCTTTATTTCGTCAAAATATGTAAATAAGTTTGGGAGATATGGCGAATAGTATGTAGTATATAGTAACAATGATTAACAATATAATATATATGTAGAATGATATATGCTATATTGTTGAATAGTTGCCTAACAACACATTTATACCAAATAGGGGAGTTTTTAAAAAAATTGAAGAAATTAGTGGTTGAAGCCATACATTTTCCAGTTACAACGATTGTCACGTTGTCTCATCAGCCGTGAGAGGGTTAACTATTTCTTCTAAAGCAACAGGTACTACGTTCATTTTTTTTGTGCAGTTTGTAGTAATTTGTGCATTAGTTTCCCATGATGATGTGTAGAACATTTAGTTAGCATATTTGGTTGAGATTTGGAAAAAATATACAGGGTGATGCAAAATTCAGCTTTGTAGTGCAGAAAGTATAAATTGGTTTTCAAAATGTGAAGAAAGTGCATATATTAACGAATGCCCTGTATGTACTTCTGAATGGCACACTAACATACTCCCCTTTTATCATTCGTTAACCATAGTGTGGTGTGTCAAAGCCACATATAATGGAATCGAATCTGTTTTATTTTGAAAAAAACTAAAAAACAGAAACAAACGTTATAAGAGGAATTTTAAAGTTTCTTCAAGGGCAAAGGACCTTTATCGCAACCGTACAAAATGGATGGGTTTGCTCTTCAATTTGAGCTTTATTTCGTCAAAATATGTAAATAAGTTTGGGAGATATGGCGAATAGTATGTAGTATATAGTAACAATGTATTACAATATAATATATATGTAGAATGACATATGCTATATTGTTGAATAGTTGCCTAACAACATATATGTACCAAATAGGAGAGTTTTTTTAAAAAAATTGAAGAAATTAGTGGTTGAAGCCATACATTTTCCAGTTACAACGAGTGTCACGTGGTCTCATCAGCCGTGAGAGGGTTAACTATTTCTTCTAAAGCAACAGGTACTACGTTCATTTTTTAATGCAGTTTGTACGAATTTGTGCATTTATTTTCCGCTGATGATGTGTAGAACATTTAGTTAGCATATTTGGTTGAGATTTGGAAAAAATATACAGGGTGATGCAAAATTCAGCTTTGTAGTACAGAAAGTATAAATTGGTTTTCAAAATGTGAAGAAAGTGCATATATTAACGACTGCCCTGTATGTACTTCTGAATGGCACAGTAACATATTCCTCTTTTATCATTCGTTAACCACAGTATGGTGTGTCAAAGCCACATATAATGGAATCGAATCTGTTTTATTTTGAAAAAAACTAAAAAAGAGAAACAAACGTTGTAACAGGAATTTTAACGTTCCTTCAAGGGCAAAGGACACTTATTGCAACAGGACAAAATGGAGGGGTTTCCTCTTCAATTTTAGCTTTATTTCGTCAAAATATGTAAATAAGTTTGGGAGATATGGCGAATAGTATGTAGTATATAGTAACAATGGATAACAATATAATATATATGTAGAATGACATATGCTATATTGTTGAATAGTTGCCTAACAACATATATATACCAAATAGGAGAGTTTTTAAAAAAAATTGATGAAATTAGTGGTTGAAGCCATACATTTTCCAGTTACAACGAGTGTCACGTGGTCTCATCAGCCGTGAGAGGGTTAACTATTTCTTCTAAAGCAACAGGTACTACGTTCATTTTTTAATGCAGTTTGTAGTAATTTGTGCATTTATTTTCCCGTGATGATGTGTAGAACATTTAGTTAGTATATTTAGTTGAGATTTGGAAAAAATATACAGGGAGATGCAAAATTCAGCTTTGTAGTACAGAAAGTATAAATTGGTTTTCAAAATGTGAAGAAAGTGCATATATTAACGAATGCCCTGTATGTACTTCTGAATGGCACAGTAACATATTCCTCTTTTATCATTCGTTAACCACAGTATGGTGTGTCAAAGCCACATATAATGGAATCGAATCTGTTTTATTTTGAAAAAACTAAAAATGAGAAACAAACCGTATAGGAGGAATTTTAACGTTTCTTCAAGGGCAAAGGACCTTAGCGCAACCGTACAAAATGGAGGGGTTTCCTCTTCAATTTTAGCTTTATTTCGTCAAAATATGTAAATAAGTTTGGGAGATATAGCGAATAGTATGTAGTATATAGTAACAATTATTAACAATATAATATATATGTAGAATGATATATGCTATATTGTTGAATAGTTGCCTAACAACATATTTATACCAAATAGGGGAGTTTTTAAAAAAATTGAAGAAATTAGTGGTTGAAGCCATACATTTTCCAGTTACAACGATTGTCACGTTGTCTCATCAGCCGTGAGAGGGTTAACTATTTCTTCTAAAGCAACAGGTACTACGTTCATTTTTTTTTGTGCAGTTTGTAGTAATTTGTGCATTAGTTTCCCATGATGATGTGTAGAACATTTAGTTAGCATATTTGGTTGAGATTTGGAAAAAATATACAGGGTGATGCAAAATTCAGCTTTGTAGTGCAGAAAGTTTAACTTGGTTTTCAAAATGTGAAGAAAGTGCATATATTAACGACTGCCCTGTATGTACTTCTGAATGGCACAGTAACATATTCCTCTTTTATCATTCGTTAACCACAGTATGGTGTGTCAAAGCCACATATAATGGAATCGAATCTGTTTTATTTTGAAAAAAACTAAAAAAGAGAAACAAACGTTGTAACAGGAATTTTAACGTTCCTTCAAGGGCAAAGGACACTTATCGCAAGAGGACAAAATGGAGGGGTTTCCTCTTCAATTTTAGCTTTATTTCGTCAAAATATGTAAATAAGTTTGGGAGATATGGCGAATAGTATGTAGTATATAGTAGCAATGGATAACAATATAATATATATGTAGAATGACATATGCTATATTGTTGAATAGTTGCCTAACAACATATATATACCAAATAGGAGAGTTTTTAAAAAAAATTGAAGAAATTAGTGGTTGAAGCCATACATTTTCCAGTTACAACGAGTGTCACGTGGTCTCATCAGCCGTGAGAGGGTTAACTATTTCTTCTAAAGCAACAGGTACTACGTTCATTTTTTAATGCAGTTTGTAGTAATTTGTGCATTTATTTTCCCGTGATGATGTGTAGAACATTTAGTTAGTATATTTAGTTGAGATTTGGAAAAAATATACAGGGAGATGCAAAATTCAGCTTTGTAGTACAGAAAGTATAAATTGGTTTTCAAAATGTGAAGAAAGTGCATATATTAACGAATGCCCTGTATGTACTTCTGAATGGCACAGTAACATATTCCTCTTTTATCATTCGTTAACCACAGTATGGTGTGTCAAAGCCACATATAATGGAATCGAATCTGTTTTATTTTGAAAAAACTAAAAATGAGAAACAAACCGTATAGGAGGAATTTTAACGTTTCTTCAAGGGCAAAGGACCTTAGCGCAACCGTACAAAATGGAGGGGTTTCCTCTTCAATTTTAGCTTTATTTCGTCAAAATATGTAAATAAGTTTGGGAGATATGGCGAATAGTATGTAGTATATAGTAACAATGGATAACAATATAATATATATGTAGAATGACATATGCTATATTGTTGAATAGTTGCCTAACAACATATATGTACCAAATAGGAGAGTTTTTTAAAAAAAATTGAAGAAATTAGTGGTTGAAGCCATACATTTTCCAGTTACAACGAGTGTCACGTGGTCTCATCAGCCGTGAGAGGGTTAACTATTTCTTCTAAAGCAACAGGTACTACGTTCATTTTTTTTGTGCAGTTTGTAGTAATTTGTGCATTTATTTTCCGGTGATGATGTGTAGAACATTTAGTTAGCATATTTGGTTGAGATTTGGAAAAAATATACAGGGTGATGCAAAATTCAACTTTGTAGTACAGAAAGTATAAATTGGTTTTCAAAATAGGAAGAAAGTGCATATATTAACGACTGATCTGTATGTACTTCTGAATGGCATAGTAACATATTCCTCTTTTATCATTCGTTAACCACAGTATGGTGTGTCAAAGCCACATATAATGGAATCGAATCTGTTTTATTTTGAAAAAACTAAAAAAGAGAAACAAATGTTAGAAGAGTAACTTTAACGTTCCTTTAAGGGCAAAGGACACTTATCGCAACAGGACAAAATGGAGGGGTTTGCTCTTCAATTTTAGCTTTATTTCGTCAAAATATGTAAATAAGTTTGGGAGATATGGCGAATAGTATGTAGTATATAGTAACAATGGATAACAATATAATATATATGTAGAATGACATATGCTATATTGTTGAATAGTTGCCTAACAACATATATGTACCAAATAGGAGAGTTTTTAAAAAAAAAATTGAAGAAATTAGTGGTTGAAGCCATACATTTTCCAGTTACAACGAGTGTCACGTGGTCTCATCAGCCGTGTGAGGGTTAACTATTTCTTCTAAAGCAACAGGTACTACGTTCATTTTTTAATGCACTTTGTAGTAATTTGTGCATTTATTTTCCCGTGATGATGTGTAGAACATTTAGTTAGTATATTTAGTTGAGATTTGGAAAAAATATACAGGGAGATGCAAAATTCAGCTTTGTAGTACAGAAAGTATAAATTGGTTTTCAAAATGTGAAGAAAGTGCATATATTAACGAATGCCCTGTATGTACTTCTGAATGGCACAGTAACATATTCCTCTTTTATCATTCGTTAACCACAGTATGGTGTGTCAAAGCCACATATAATGGAATCGAATCTGTTTTATTTTGAAAAAACTAAAAATGAGAAACAAACCGTATAGGATGAAATTTTAACGTTTCTTCAAGGGCAAAGGACCTTTATCGCAACCGTACAAAATGGAGGGGTTTCCTCTTCAATTTTAGCTTTATTTCGTCAAAATATGTAAATAAGTTTGGGAGATATGGCGAATAGTATGTAGTATATAGTAACAATGATTAACAATATAATATATATGTAGAATGATATATGCTCTATAGTTGAATAGTTGCCTAACAACACATTTATACCAAATAGGGGAGTTTTTAAAAAAATTGAAGAAATTAGTGGTTGAAGCCATACATTTTCCAGTTACAACGATTGTCACGTTGTCTCATCAGCCGTGAGAGGGTTAACTATTTCTTCTAAAGCAACAGGTACTACGTTCATTTTTTTGGTGCAGTTTGTAGTAATTTGTGCATTAGTTTCCCATGATGATGTGTAGAACATTTAGTTAGCATATTTGGTTGATATTTGGAAAAAATATACAGGGTGATGCAAAATTCAGCTTTGTAGTGCAGAAAGTTTAACTTGGTTTTCAAAATGTGAAGAAAGTGCATATATTAACGAATGCCCTGTATGTACTTCTGAATGGCACACTAACATACTCCCCTTTTATCATTCGTTAACCATAGTATGGTGTGTCAAAGCCACATATAATGGAATCGAATCTGTTTTATTTTGAAAAAAACTAAAAAAGAGAAACAAATGTTAGAAGAGTAACTTTAACGTTCCTTTAAGGGCAAAGGACACTTATCGCAACAGGACAAAATGGAGGGGTTTGCTCTTCAATTTTAGCTTTATTTCGTCAAAATATGTAAATAAGTTTGGGAGATATGGCGAATAGTATGTAGTATATAGTAACAATGGATAACAATATAATATATATGTAGAATGACATATGCTATATTGTTGAATAGTTGCCTAACAACATATATGTACCAAATAGGAGAGTTTTTTAAAAAAAAATTGAAGAAATTAGTGGTTGAAGCCATACATTTTCCAGTTACAACGAGTGTCACGTGGTCTCATCAGCCGTGAGAGGGTTAACTATTTCTTCTAAAGCAACAGGTACTACGTTCATTTTTTAATGCAGTTTGTAGGAATTTGTGCATTTATTTTCCGCTGATGATGTGTAGAACATTTAGTTAGCATATTTGGTTGAGATTTGGAAAAAATATACAGGGTGATGCAAAATTCAGCTTTGTAGTACAGAAAGTATAAATTGGTTTTCAAAATGTGAAGAAAGTGCATATATTAACGAATGTCCTGTATGTACTTCTGAATGGCACAGTAACATATTCCTCTTTTATCATTCGTTAACCACAGTATGGTGTGTCAAAGCCACATATAATGGAATCGAATCTGTTTTATTTTGAAAAAAACTAAAAAAGAGAAACAAACTTTGTAACAGGAATTTTAACGTTTCTTCAAGGGCAAAGGACCTTTATAACAACCGTACAAAATGGATAGGTTTGCTTTTCAATTTGAGCTTTATTTCGTCAAAATATGTAAATAAGTTTGGGAGATATGGCGAATAGTATGTAGTATATAGTAACAATGGATAACAATATAATATATATGTAGAATGACATATGCTATATTGTTGAATAGTTGCCTAACAACATATATATACCAAATAGGAGAGTTTTTAAAAAAATTGAAGAAATTAGTGGTTGAAGCCATACATTTTCCAGTTACAACGAGTGTCACGTGGTCTCATCAGCCGTGAGAGAGTTAACAATTTTTTCTAGAGCAACAGGTTCTACGTTCATTTTTTAATGCAGTTTGTAGGAATTTGTGCATTTATTTTCCGCTGATGATGTGTAGAACATTTAGTTAGCATATTTGGTTGAGATTTGGAAAAAATATACAGGGTGATGCAAAATTCAGCTTTGTAGTACAGAAAGTATAAATTGGTTTTCATTATGTGAAGAAAGTGCATATATTAACGAATGTCCTGTATGTACTTCTGAATGGCACAGTAACATATTCCTCTTTTATCATTCGTTAACCACAGTATAGTGTGTCAAAGCCACATATAATGGAATCGAATCTGTTTTATTTTGAAAAAAACTAAAAAACAGAAACAAACGTTATAAGAGGAATTTTAATGTTTCTTCAAGGGCAAAGGACCTTTGTCGCAACCGTACAAAATGGATGTGTTTGCTCTTCAATTTGAGCTTTATTTCGTCAAAATATGTAAATAAGTTTGGGAGATATGGCGAATAGTATGTAGTATATAGTAACAATGGATAACAATATAATATATATGTAGAATGACATATGCTATATTGTTGAATAGTTGCCTAACAACATATATGTACCAAATAGGAGAGTTTTTTAAAAAAAATTGAAGAAATTAGTGGTTGAAGCCATACATTTTCCAGTTACAACGAGTGTCACGTGGTCTCATCAGCCGTGAGAGGGTTAACTATTTCTTCTAAAGCAACAGGTACTACGTTCATTTTTTAATGCAGTTTGTAGGAATTTGTGCATTTATTTTCCGCTGATGATGTGTAGAAGATTTAGTTAGTATATTTGGTTGAGATTTGGAAAAAATATACAGGGTGATGCAAAATTCAGCTTTGTAGTACAGAAAGTATAAATTGGTTTTCATTATGTGAAGAAAGTGCATATATTAACGAATGTCCTGTATGTACTTCTGAATGGCACAGTAACATATTCCTCTTTTATCATTCGTTAACCACAGTATGGTGTGTCAAAGCCACATATAATGGAATCGAATCTGTTTTACTTTGAAAAAAACTAAAAAAGAGAAACAAACGTTGTAACAAAAATTTTAACGTTTCTTCAAGCGCAAAGGACCTTTATCGCAACCGTACAAGATGGATGGGTTTGCTCTTCAATTTGAGCTTTATTTCGTCAAAATATGTAAATAAGTTTGGGAGATATGGCGAATAGTATGTAGTATATAGTAACAATGGATAACATTATAATATATATGTAGAATGACATATGCTATATTGTTGAATAGTTGCCTAACAACATATATGTACCAAATAGGAGAGTTTTTTAAAAAAAATTGAAGAAATTAGTGGTTGAAGCCATACATTTTCCAGTTACAACGAGTGTCACGTGGTCTCATCAGCCGTGAGAGGGTTAACTATTTCTTCTAAAGCAACAGGTACTACGTTCATTTTTTTGTGCAGTTTGTAGTAATTTGTGCATTTATTTTCCGCTGATGATGTGTAGAACATTTAGTTAGCATATTTGGTTGAGATTTGGAAAAAATATACAGGGTGATGCAAAATTCAACTTTGTAGTACAGAAAGTATAAATTGGTTTTCAAAATAGGAAGAAAGTGCATATATTAACGACTGCCCTGTATGTACTTCTGAATGGCATAGTAACGTATTCCTCGTTTATCATTCGTTAACCACAGTATGGTGTGTCAAAGCCACATATAATGGAATCGAATCTGTTTTATTTTGAAAAAACTAAAAAAGAGAAACAAATGTTAGAAGAGTAACTTTAACGTTCCTTTAAGGGCAAAGGACACTTATCGCAACAGGACAAAATGGAGGGGTTTCCTCTTCAATTTTAGCTTTATTTCGTCAAAATATGTAAATAAGTTTGGGAGATATGGCGAATAGTATGTAGTATATAGTAACAATGGATAACAATATAATATATATGTAGAATGACATATGCTATATTGTTGAATAGTTGCCTAACAACATATATATACCAAATAGGAGAGTTTTTTAAAAAAAATTGAAGAAATTAGTGGTTGAAGCCATACATTTTCCAGTTACAACGAGTGTCACGTGGTCTCATCAGCCGTGAGAGGGTTAACTATTTCTTCTAAAGCAACAGGTACTACGTTCATTCTTTAATGCAGTTTGTAGTAATTTGTGCATTTATTTTCCCGTGATGATGTGTAGAACATTTAGTTAGTATATTTAGTTGAGATTTGGAAAAAATATACAGGGAGATGCAAAATTCAGCTTTGTAGTACAGAAAGTATAAATTGGTTTTCAAAATGTGAAGAAAGTGCATATATTAACGAATGCCCTGTATGTACTTCTGAATGGCACAGTAACATATTCCTCTTTTATCATTCGTTAACCACAGTATGGTGTGTCAAAGCCACATATAATGGAATCGAATCTGTTTTATTTTGAAAAAACTAAAAATGAGAAACAAACCGTATAGGAGGAATTTTAACGTTTCTTCAAGGGCAAAGGACCTTAGCGCAACTGTACAAAATGGAGGGGTTTCCTCTTCAATTTTATCTTTATTTCGTCAAAATATGTAAATAAGTTTGGGAGATATGGCGAATAGTATGTAGTATATAGTAACAATGATTAACAATATAATATATATGTAGAATGATATATGCTATATTGTTGAATAGTTGCCTAACAACACATTTATACCAAATAGGGGAGTTTTTAAAAAAATTGAAGAAATTAGTGGTTGAAGCCATACATTTTCCAGTTACAACGATTGTCACGTTGTCTCATCAGCCGTGAGAGGGTTAACTATTTCTTCTAAAGCAACAGGTACTACGTTCATTTTTTTTGTGCAGTTTGTAGTAATTTGTGCATTAGTTTCCCATGATGATGTGTAGAACATTTAGTTAGCATATTTGGTTGAGATTTGGAAAAAATATACAGGGTGATGCAAAATTCAGCTTTGTAGTGCAGAAAGTTTAACTTGGTTTTCAAAATGTGAAGAAAGTGCATATATTAACGAATGCCCTGTATGTACTTCTGAATGGCACACTAACATACTCCCCTTTTATCATTCGTTAACCATAGTGTGGTGTGTCAAAGCCACATATAATGGAATCGAATCTGTTTTATTTTGAAAAAAACTAAAAAACAGAAACAAACGTTATAAGAGGAATTTTAAAGTTTCTTCAAGGGCAAAGGACCTTTATCGCAACCGTACAAAATGGATGGGTTTGCTCTTCAATTTGAGCTTTATTTCGTCAAAATATGTAAACAAGTTTGGGAGATATGGCGAATAGTATGTAGTATATAGTAACAATGTATTACAATATAATATATATGTAGAATGACATATGCTATATTGTTGAATAGTTGCCTAACAACATATATGTACCAAATAGGAGAGTTTTTTTAAAAAAATTGAAGAAATTAGTGGTTGAAGCCATACATTTTCCAGTTACAACGAGTGTCACGTGGTCTCATCAGCCGTGAGAGGGTTAACTATTTCTTCTAAAGCAACAGGTACTACGTTCATTTTTTAATGCAGTTTGTACGAATTTGTGCATTTATTTTCCGCTGATGATGTGTAGAACATTTAGTTAGCATATTTGGTTGAGATTTGGAAAAAATATACAGGGTGATGCAAAATTCAGCTTTGTAGTACAGAAAGTATAAATTGGTTTTCAAAATGTGAAGAAAGTGCATATATTAACGAATGTCCTGTATGTACTTCTGAATGGCACAGTAACATATTCCTCTTTTATCATTCGTTAACCACAGTATGGTGTGTCAAAGCCACATATAATGGAATCGAATCTGTTTTATTTTGAAAAAAACTAAAAAAGAGAAACAAACGTTGTAACAGGAATTTTAACGTTTCTTCAAGGGCAAGGACCTTTATCGCAACCGTACAAAATGGATAGGTTTGCTCTTCAATTTGAGCTTTATTTCGTCAAAATATGTAAATAAGTTTGGGAGATATGGCGAATAGTATGTAGTATATAGTAACAATGGATAACAATATAATATATATGTAGAATGACATATGCTATATTGTTGAATAGTTGCCTAACTACATATATGTACCAAATAGGAGAGTTTTTTAAAAAAAAATTGAAGAAATTAGTGGTTGAAGCCATACATTTTCCAGTTACAACGAGTGTCACGTGGTCTCATCAGCCGTGAGAGGGTTAACTATTTCTTCTAAAGCAACAGGTACTACGTTCATTTTTTTTTGTGCAGTTTGTTGTAATTTGTGCATTTATTTTCCGCTGATGATGTGTAGAACATTTAGTTAGCATATTTGGTTGAGATTTGGAAAAAATATACAGGGTGATGCAAAATTCAACTTTGTAGTACAGAAAGTATAAATTGGTTTTCAAAATAGGAAGAAAATGCATATATTAACGACTGCCCTGTATGTACTTCTGAATGGCACAGTAACATATTCCTCTTTTATCATTCGTTAACCACAGTATGGTGTGTCAAAGCCACATATAATGGAATCGAATCTGTTTTATTTTGAAAAAACTAAAAAAGAGAAACAAATGTTAGAAGAGTAACTTTAACGTTCCTTTAAGGGCAAAGGACACTTATCGCAACAGGACAAAATGGAGGGGTTTCCTCTTCAATTTTAGCTTTATTTCGTCAAAATATGTAAATAAGTTTGGGAGATATGGCGAATAGTATGTAGTATATAGTAACAATGGATAACAATATAATATATATGTAGAATGACATATGCTATATTGTTGAATAGTTGCCTAACAACATATATATACCAAATAGGAGAGTTTTTTTAAAAAAATTGAAGAAATTAGTGGTTGAAGCCATACATTTTCCAGTTACAACGAGTGTCACGTGGTCTCATCAGCCGTGAGAGGGTTAACTATTTCTTCTAAAGCAACAGGTACTACGTTCATTCTTTAATGCAGTTTGTAGTAATTTGTGCATTTATTTTCCCGTGATGATGTGTAGAACATTTAGTTAGTATATTTAGTTGAGATTTGGAAAAAATATACAGGGAGATGCAAAATTCAGCTTTGTAGTACAGAAAGTATAAATTGGTTTTCAAAATGTGAAGAAAGTGCATATATTAACGAATGCCCTGTATGTACTTCTGAATGGCACAGTAACATATTCCTCTTTTATCATTCGTTAACCACAGTATGGTGTGTCAAAGCCACATATAATGGAATCGAATCTGTTTTATTTTGAAAAAACTAAAAATGAGAAACAAACCGTATAGGAGGAATTTTAACGTTTCTTCAAGGGCAAAGGACCTTAGCGCAACTGTACAAAATGGAGGGGTTTCCTCTTCAATTTTAGCTTTATTTCGTCAAAATATGTAAATAAGTTTGGGAGATATGGCGAATAGTATGTAGTATATAGTAACAATGATTAACAATATAATATATATGTAGAATGATATATGCTATATTGTTGAATAGTTGCCTAACAACACATTTATACCAAATAGGGGAGTTTTTAAAAAAATTGAAGAAATTAGTGGTTGAAGCCATACATTTTCCAGTTACAACGATTGTCACGTTGTCTCATCAGCCGTGAGAGGGTTAACTATTTCTTCTAAAGCAACAGGTACTACGTTCATTTTTTTTTGTGCAGTTTGTAGTAATTTGTGCATTAGTTTCCCATGATGATGTGTAGAACATTTAGTTAGCATATTTGGTTGAGATTTGGAAAAAATATACAGGGTGATGCAAAATTCAGCTTTGTAGTGCAGAAAGTATAAATTGGTTTTCAAAATGTGAAGAAAGTGCATATATTAACGAATGCCCTGTATGTACTTCTGAATGGCACACTAACATACTCCCCTTTTATCATTCGTTAACCATAGTGTGGTGTGTCAAAGCCACATATAATGGAATCGAATCTGTTTTATTTTGAAAAAAACTAAAAAACAGAAACAAACGTTATAAGAGGAATTTTAAAGTTTCTTCAAGGGCAAAGGACCTTTATCGCAACCGTACAAAATGGATGGGTTTGCTCTTCAATTTGAGCTTTATTTCGTCAAAATATGTAAATAAGTTTGGGAGATATGGCGAATAGTATGTAGTATATAGTAACAATGTATTACAATATAATATATATGTAGAATGACATATGCTATATTGTTGAATAGTTGCCTAACAACATATATGTACCAAATAGGAGAGTTTTTTTAAAAAAATTGAAGAAATTAGTGGTTGAAGCCATACATTTTCCAGTTACAACGAGTGTCACGTGGTCTCATCAGCCGTGAGAGGGTTAACTATTTCTTCTAAAGCAACAGGTACTACGTTCATTTTTTAATGCAGTTTGTACGAATTTGTGCATTTATTTTCCGCTGATGATGTGTAGAACATTTAGTTAGCATATTTGGTTGAGATTTGGAAAAAATATACAGGGTGATGCAAAATTCAGCTTTGTAGTACAGAAAGTATAAATTGGTTTTCAAAATGTGAAGAAAGTGCATATATTAACGAATGTCCTGTATGTACTTCTGAATGGCACAGTAACATATTCCTCTTTTATCATTCGTTAACCACAGTATGGTGTGTCAAAGCCACATATAATGAAATCGAATCTGTTTTATTTTGAAAAAAACTAAAAAAGAGAAACAAACGTTGTAACAGGAATTTTAACGTTTCTTCAAGGGCAAGGACCTTTATCGCAACCGTACAAAATGGATAGGTTTGCTCTTCAATTTGAGCTTTATTTCGTCAAAATATGTAAATAAGTTTGGGAGATATGGCGAATAGTATGTAGTATATAGTAACAATGGATAACAATATAATATATATGTAGAATGACATATGCTATATTGTTGAGTAGTTGCCTAACTACATATATGTACCAAATAGGAGAGTTTTTTAAAAAAAAATTGAAGAAATTAGTGGTTGAAGCCATACATTTTCCAGTTACAACGAGTGTCACGTGGTCTCATCAGCCGTGAGAGGGTTAACTATTTCTTCTAAAGCAACAAGTACTACGTTCATTTTTTTTGTGCAGTTTGTAGTAATTTGTGCATTTATTTTCCGCTGATGATGTGTAGAACATTTAGTTAGCATATTTGGTTGAGATTTGGAAAAAATATACAGGGTGATGCAAAATTCAACTTTGTAGTACAGAAAGTATAAATTGGTTTTCAAAATAGGAAGAAAGTGCATATATTAACGACTGCCCTGTATGTACTTCTGAATGGCACAGTAACATATTCCTCTTTTATCATTCGTTAACCACAGTATGGTGTGTCAAAGCCACATATAATGGAATCGAATCTGTTTTATTTTGAAAAAAACTAAAAAAGAGAAACAAACGTTGTAACAGGAATTTTAACGTTCCTTCAAGGGCAAAGGACACTTATTGCAACAGGACAAAATGGAGGGGTTTCCTCTTCAATTTTAGCTTTATTTCGTCAAAATATGTAAATAAGTTTGGGAGATATGGCGAATAGTATGTAGTATATAGTAACAATGGATAACAATATAATATATATGTAGAATGACATATGCTATATTGTTGAATAGTTGCCTAACAACATATATATACCAAATAGGAGAGTTTTTAAAAAAAATTGATGAAATTAGTGGTTGAAGCCATACATTTTCCAGTTACAACGAGTGTCACGTGGTCTCATCAGCCGTGAGAGGGTTAACTATTTCTTCTAAAGCAACAGGTACTACGTTCATTTTTTAATGCAGTTTGTAGTAATTTGTGCATTTATTTTCCCGTGATGATGTGTAGAACATTTAGTTAGTATATTTAGTTGAGATTTGGAAAAAATATACAGGGAGATGCAAAATTCAGCTTTGTAGTACAGAAAGTATAAATTGGTTTTCAAAATGTGAAGAAAGTGCATATATTAACGAATGCCCTGTATGTACTTCTGAATGGCACAGTAACATATTCCTCTTTTATCATTCGTTAACCACAGTATGGTGTGTCAAAGCCACATATAATGGAATCGAATCTGTTTTATTTTGAAAAAACTAAAAATGAGAAACAAACCGTATAGGAGGAATTTTAACGTTTCTTCAAGGGCAAAGGACCTTAGCGCAACCGTACAAAATGGAGGGGTTTCCTCTTCAATTTTAGCTTTATTTCGTCAAAATATGTAAATAAGTTTGGGAGATATAGCGAATAGTATGTAGTATATAGTAACAATTATTAACAATATAATATATATGTAGAATGATATATGCTATATTGTTGAATAGTTGCCTAACAACATATTTATACCAAATAGGGGAGTTTTTAAAAAAATTGAAGAAATTAGTGGTTGAAGCCATACATTTTCCAGTTACAACGATTGTCACGTTGTCTCATCAGCCGTGAGAGGGTTAACTATTTCTTCTAAAGCAACAGGTACTACGTTCATTTTTTTTTGTGCAGTTTGTAGTAATTTGTGCATTAGTTTCCCATGATGATGTGTAGAACATTTAGTTAGCATATTTGGTTGAGATTTGGAAAAAATATACAGGGTGATGCAAAATTCAGCTTTGTAGTGCAGAAAGTTTAACTTGGTTTTCAAAATGTGAAGAAAGTGCATATATTAACGACTGCCCTGTATGTACTTCTGAATGGCACAGTAACATATTCCTCTTTTATCATTCGTTAACCACAGTATGGTGTGTCAAAGCCACATATAATGGAATCGAATCTGTTTTATTTTGAAAAAAACTAAAAAAGAGAAACAAACGTTGTAACAGGAATTTTAACGTTCCTTCAAGGGCAAAGGACACTTATCGCAAGAGGACAAAATGGAGGGGTTTCCTCTTCAATTTTAGCTTTATTTCGTCAAAATATGTAAATAAGTTTGGGAGATATGGCGAATAGTATGTAGTATATAGTAGCAATGGATAACAATATAATATATATGTAGAATGACATATGCTATATTGTTGAATAGTTGCCTAACAACATATATATACCAAATAGGAGAGTTTTTAAAAAAAATTGAAGAAATTAGTGGTTGAAGCCATACATTTTCCAGTTACAACGAGTGTCACGTGGTCTCATCAGCCGTGAGAGGGTTAACTATTTCTTCTAAAGCAACAGGTACTACGTTCATTTTTTAATGCAGTTTGTAGTAATTTGTGCATTTATTTTCCCGTGATGATGTGTAGAACATTTAGTTAGTATATTTAGTTGAGATTTGGAAAAAATATACAGGGAGATGCAAAATTCAGCTTTGTAGTACAGAAAGTATAAATTGGTTTTCAAAATGTGAAGAAAGTGCATATATTAACGAATGCCCTGTATGTACTTCTGAATGGCACAGTAACATATTCCTCTTTTATCATTCGTTAACCACAGTATGGTGTGTCAAAGCCACATATAATGGAATCGAATCTGTTTTATTTTGAAAAAACTAAAAATGAGAAACAAACCGTATAGGAGGAATTTTAACGTTTCTTCAAGGGCAAAGGACCTTAGCGCAACCGTACAAAATGGAGGGGTTTCCTCTTCAATTTTAGCTTTATTTCGTCAAAATATGTAAATAAGTTTGGGAGATATGGCGAATAGTATGTAGTATATAGTAACAATGGATAACAATATAATATATATGTAGAATGACATATGCTATATTGTTGAATAGTTGCCTAACAACATATATGTACCAAATAGGAGAGTTTTTTAAAAAAAATTGAAGAAATTAGTGGTTGAAGCCATACATTTTCCAGTTACAACGAGTGTCACGTGGTCTCATCAGCCGTGAGAGGGTTAACTATTTCTTCTAAAGCAACAGGTACTACGTTCATTTTTTTTGTGCAGTTTGTAGTAATTTGTGCATTTATTTTCCGGTGATGATGTGTAGAACATTTAGTTAGCATATTTGGTTGAGATTTGGAAAAAATATACAGGGTGATGCAAAATTCAACTTTGTAGTACAGAAAGTATAAATTGGTTTTCAAAATAGGAAGAAAGTGCATATATTAACGACTGATCTGTATGTACTTCTGAATGGCATAGTAACATATTCCTCTTTTATCATTCGTTAACCACAGTATGGTGTGTCAAAGCCACATATAATGGAATCGAATCTGTTTTATTTTGAAAAAACTAAAAAAGAGAAACAAATGTTAGAAGAGTAACTTTAACGTTCCTTTAAGGGCAAAGGACACTTATCGCAACAGGACAAAATGGAGGGGTTTGCTCTTCAATTTTAGCTTTATTTCGTCAAAATATGTAAATAAGTTTGGGAGATATGGCGAATAGTATGTAGTATATAGTAACAATGGATAACAATATAATATATATGTAGAATGACATATGCTATATTGTTGAATAGTTGCCTAACAACATATATGTACCAAATAGGAGAGTTTTTAAAAAAAAAAAATTGAAGAAATTAGTGGTTGAAGCCATACATTTTCCAGTTACAACGAGTGTCACGTGGTCTCATCAGCCGTGTGAGGGTTAACTATTTCTTCTAAAGCAACAGGTACTACGTTCATTTTTTAATGCACTTTGTAGTAATTTGTGCATTTATTTTCCCGTGATGATGTGTAGAACATTTAGTTAGTATATTTAGTTGAGATTTGGAAAAAATATACAGGGAGATGCAAAATTCAGCTTTGTAGTACAGAAAGTATAAATTGGTTTTCAAAATGTGAAGAAAGTGCATATATTAACGAATGCCCTGTATGTACTTCTGAATGGCACAGTAACATATTCCTCTTTTATCATTCGTTAACCACAGTATGGTGTGTCAAAGCCACATATAATGGAATCGAATCTGTTTTATTTTGAAAAAACTAAAAATGAGAAACAAACCGTATAGGATGAAATTTTAACGTTTCTTCAAGGGCAAAGGACCTTTATCGCAACCGTACAAAATGGAGGGGTTTCCTCTTCAATTTTAGCTTTATTTCGTCAAAATATGTAAATAAGTTTGGGAGATATGGCGAATAGTATGTAGTATATAGTAACAATGATTAACAATATAATATATATGTAGAATGATATATGCTCTATAGTTGAATAGTTGCCTAACAACACATTTATACCAAATAGGGGAGTTTTTAAAAAAATTGAAGAAATTAGTGGTTGAAGCCATACATTTTCCAGTTACAACGATTGTCACGTTGTCTCATCAGCCGTGAGAGGGTTAACTATTTCTTCTAAAGCAACAGGTACTACGTTCATTTTTTTGGTGCAGTTTGTAGTAATTTGTGCATTAGTTTCCCATGATGATGTGTAGAACATTTAGTTAGCATATTTGGTTGATATTTGGAAAAAATATACAGGGTGATGCAAAATTCAGCTTTGTAGTGCAGAAAGTTTAACTTGGTTTTCAAAATGTGAAGAAAGTGCATATATTAACGAATGCCCTGTATGTACTTCGGAATGGCACACTAACATACTCCCCTTTTATCATTCGTTAACCATAGTATGGTGTGTCAAAGCCACATATAATGGAATCGAATCTGTTTTATTTTGAAAAAAACTAAAAAACAGAAACAAACGGTATAAGAGGAATTTTAATGTTTCTTCAAGGGCAAAGGACCTTTGTCGCAACCGTACAAAATGGATGTGTTTGCTCTTCAATTTCAGCTTTATTTCGTCAAAATATGTAAATAAGTTTGGGAGATATGGCGAATAGTATGTAGTATATAGTAACAATGGATAACAATATAATATATATGTAGAATGACATATGCTATATTGTTGAATAGTTGCCTAACAACATATATGTACCAAATAGGAGAGTTTTTTAAAAAAAAATTGAAGAAATTAGTGGTTGAAGCCATACATTTTCCAGTTACAACGACTGTCACGTTTTCTCATCAGCCGTGTGAGGGTTAACTATTTCTTCTAAAGCAACAGGTACTACGTTCATTTTTTAATGCAGTTTGTAGGAATTTGTGCATTTATTTTCCGCTGATGATGTGTAGAACATTTAGTTAGCATATTTGGTTGAGATTTGGAAAAAATATACAGGGTGATGCAAAATTCAGCTTTGTAGTACAGAAAGTATAAATTGGTTTTCATTATGTGAAGAAAGTGCATATATTAACGAATGTCCTGTATGTACTTCTGAATGGCACAGTAACATATTCCTCTTTTATCATTCGTTAACCACAGTATGGTGTGTCAAAGCCACATATAATGAAATCGAATCTGTTTTATTTTGAAAAAAACTAAAAAAGAGAAACAAATTTTGTAACAGGAATTTTAACGTTTCTTCAAGGCCAAAGGACCTTTATAACAACCGTACAAAATGGATAGGTATGCTCTTCAATTTGAGCTTTATTTCGTCAAAATATGTAAATAAGTTTGGGAGATATGGCGAATAGTATGTAGTATATAGTAACAATGGATAACAATATAATATATATGTAGAATGACATATGCTATATTGTTGAATAGTTGCCTAACAACATATATATACCAAATAGGAGAGTTTTTAAAAAAATTGAAGAAATTAGTGGTTGAAGCCATACATTTTCCAGTTACAACGAGTGTCACGTGGTCTCATCAGCCGTGAGAGGGTTAACTATTTCTTCTAAAGCAACAGGTACTACGTTCATTTTTTTTTGTGCAGTTTGTAGTAATTTGTGCATTTATTTTCCGCTGATGATGTGTAGGACATTTAGTTAGCATATTTGGTTGAGATTTGGAAAAAATATACAGGGTGATGCAAAATTCAGCTTTGTAGTACAGAAAGAATAATTGGTTTTCAAAATGTGAAGAAAGTGCATATATTAACGAATGTCCTGTATGTACTTCTGAATGGCACAGTAACATATTCCTCTTTTATCATTCGTTAACCACAGTATGGTGTGTCAAAGCCACATATAATGGAATCGAATCTGTTTTATTTTGAAAAAAACTAAAAAAGAGAAACAAACTCTGTAACAGGAATTTTAACGTTTCTTCAAGGGCAAAGGACCTTTATAACAACCGTACAAAATGGATAGGTTTGCTCTTCAATTTGAGCTTTATTTCGTCAAAATATGTAAATAAGTTTGGGAGATATGGCGAATAGTATGTAGTATATAGTAACAATGGATAACAATATAATATATATGTAGAATGACATATGCTATATTGTTGAATAGTTGCCTAACAACATATATGTACCAAATAGGAGAGTTTTTTAAAAAAAAATTGAAGAAATTAGTGGTTGAAGCCATACATTTTCCAGTTACAACGAGTGTCACGTGGTCTCATCAGCCGTGAGAGGGTTAACTATTTCTTCTAAAGCAACAGATACTACGTTCATTTTTTAATGCAGTTTGTAGGAATTTGTGCATTTATTTTCCGCTGATGATGTGTAGAACATTTAGTTAGCATATTTGGTTGAGATTTGGAAAAAATATACAGGGTGATGCAAAATTCAGCTTTGTAGTACAGAAAGTATAAATTGGTTTTCAAAATGTGAAGAAAGTGCATATATTAACGAATGTCCTGTATGTACTTCTGAATGGCACAGTAACATATTCCTCTTTTATCATTCGTTAACCACAGTATGGTGTGTCAAAGCCACATATAATGAAATCGAATCTGTTTTATTTTGAAAAAAACTAAAAAAGAGAAACAAATTTTGTAACAGGAATTTTAACGTTTCTTCAAGGCCAAAGGACCTTTATAACAACCGTACAAAATGGATAGGTATGCTCTTCAATTTGAGCTTTATTTCGTCAAAATATGTAAATAAGTTTGGGAGATATGGCGAATAGTATGTAGTATATAGTAACAATGGATAACAATATAATATATATGTAGAATGACATATGCTATATTGTTGAATAGTTGCCTAACAACATATATATACCAAATAGGAGAGTTTTTAAAAAAATTGAAGAAATTAGTGGTTGAAGCCATACATTTTCCAGTTACAACGAGTGTCACGTGGTCTCATCAGCCGTGAGAGAGTTAACAATTTTTTCTAGAACAACAGGTTCTACGTTCATTTTTTAATGCAGTTTGTAGGAATTTGTGCATTTATTTTCCGCTGATGATGTGTAGAACATTTAGTTAGCATATTTGGTTGAGATTTGGAAAAAATATACAGGGTGATGCAAAATTCAGCTTTGTAGTACAGAAAGTATAAATTGGTTTTCATTATGTGAAGAAAGTGCATATATTAACGAATGTCCTGTATGTACTTCTGAATGGCACAGTAACATATTCCTCTTTTATCATTCGTTAACCACAGTATAGTGTGTCAAAGCCACATATAATGGAATCGAATCTGTTTTATTTTGAAAAAAACTAAAAAACAGAAACAAACGTTATAAGAGGAATTTTAATGTTTCTTCAAGGGCAAAGGACCTTTGTCGCAACCGTACAAAATGGATGTGTTTGCTCTTCAATTTGAGCTTTATTTCGTCAAAATATGTAAATAAGTTTGGGAGATATGGCGAATAGTATGTAGTATATAGTAACAATGGATAACAATATAATATATATGTAGAATGACATATGCTATATTGTTGAATAGTTGCCTAACAACATATATGTACCAAATAGGAGAGTTTTTTAAAAAAAAATTGAAGAAATTAGTGGTTGAAGCCATACATTTTCCAGTTACAACGAGTGTCACGTGGTCTCATCAGCCGTGAGAGGGTTAACTATTTCTTCTAAAGCAACAGATACTACGTTCATTTTTTAATGCAGTTTGTTGGAATTTGTGCATTTATTTTCCGCTGATGATGTGTAGAACATTTAGTTAGCATATTTGGTTGAGATTTGGAAAAAATATACAGGGTGATGCAAAATTCAGCTTTGTAGTACAGAAAGTATAAATTGGTTTTCAAAATGTGAAGAAAGTGCATATATTAACGAATGTCCTGTATGTACTTCTGAATGGCACAGTAACATATTCCTCTTTTATCATTCGTTAACCACAGTATGGTGTGTCAAAGCCACATATAATGGAATCGAATCTGTTTTATTTTGAAAAAAACTAAAAAAGAGAAACAAACTTTGTAACAGGAATTTTAACGTTTCTTCAAGGGCAAAGGACCTTTATAACAACCGTACAAAATGGATAGGTTTGCTCTTCAATTTGAGCTTTATTTCGTCAAAATATGTAAATAAGTTTGGGAGATATGGCGAATAGTATGTAGTATATAGTAACAATGGATAACAATATAATATATATGTAGAATGACATATGCTATATTGTTGAATAGTTGCCTAACAACATATATATACCAAATAGGAGAGTTTTTAAAAAAATTGAAGAAATTAGTGGTTGAAGCCATACATTTTCCAGTTACAACGAGTGTCACGTGGTCTCATCAGCCGTGAGAGAGTTAACAATTTTTTCTAGAGCAACAGGTTCTACGTTCATTTTTTAATGCAGTTTGTAGGAATTTGTGCATTTATTTTCCGCTGATGATGTGTAGGACATTTAGTTAGCATATTTGGTTGAGATTTGGAAAAAATATACAGGGTGATGCAAAATTCAGCTTTGTAGTACAGAAAGTATAAATTGGTTTTCAAAATGTGAAGAAAGTGCATATATTAACGAATGCCCTGTATGTACTTCTGAATGGCACAGTAACATATTCCTCTTTTATCATTCGTTAACCACAGTATGGTGTGTCAAAGCCACATATAATGGAATCGAATCTGTTTTATTTTGAAAAAACTAAAAATGAGAAACAAACCGTATAGGATGAAATTTTAACGTTTCTTCAAGGGCAAAGGACCTTTATCGCAACCGTACAAAATGGAGGGGTTTCCTCTTCAATTTTAGCTTTATTTCGTCAAAATATGTAAATAAGTTTGGGAGATATGGCGAATAGTATGTAGTATATAGTAACAATGATTAACAATATAATATATATGTAGAATGATATATGCTCTATAGTTGAATAGTTGCCTAACAACACATTTATACCAAATAGGGGAGTTTTTAAAAAAATTGAAGAAATTAGTGGTTGAAGCCATACATTTTCCAGTTACAACGATTGTCACGTTGTCTCATCAGCCGTGAGAGGGTTAACTATTTCTTCTAAAGCAACAGGTACTACGTTCATTTTTTTGGTGCAGTTTGTAGTAATTTGTGCATTAGTTTCCCATGATGATGTGTAGAACATTTAGTTAGCATATTTGGTTGATATTTGGAAAAAATATACAGGGTGATGCAAAATTCAGCTTTGTAGTGCAGAAAGTTTAACTTGGTTTTCAAAATGTGAAGAAAGTGCATATATTAACGAATGCCCTGTATGTACTTCTGAATGGCACACTAACATACTCCCCTTTTATCATTCGTTAACCATAGTATGGTGTGTCAAAGCCACATATAATGGAATCGAATCTGTTTTATTTTGAAAAAAACTAAAAAACAGAAACAAACGTTATAAGAGGAATTTTAATGTTTCTTCAAGGGCAAAGGACCTTTGTCGCAACCGTACAAAATGGATGTGTTTGCTCTTCAATTTCAGCTTTATTTCGTCAAAATATGTAAATAAGTTTGGGAGATATGGCGAATAGTATGTAGTATATAGTAACAATGGATAACAATATAATATATATGTAGAATGACATATGCTATATTGTTGAATAGTTGCCTAACAACATATATGTACCAAATAGGAGAGTTTTTTAAAAAAAAATTGAAGAAATTAGTGGTTGAAGCCATACATTTTCCAGTTACAACGACTGTCACGTTTTCTCATCAGCCGTGTGAGGGTTAACTATTTCTTCTAAAGCAACAGGTACTACGTTCATTTTTTAATGCAGTTTGTAGGAATTTGTGCATTTATTTTCCGCTGATGATGTGTAGAACATTTAGTTAGCATATTTGGTTGAGATTTGGAAAAAATATACAGGGTGATGCAAAATTCAGCTTTGTAGTACAGAAAGTATAAATTGGTTTTCAAAATGTGAAGAAAGTGCATATATTAACGAATGTCCTGTATGTACTTCTGAATGGCACAGTAACATATTCCTCTTTTATCATTCGTTAACCACAGTATGGTGTGTCAAAGCCACATATAATGAAATCGAATCTGTTTTATTTTGAAAAAAACTAAAAAAGAGAAACAAATTTTGTAACAGGAATTTTAACGTTTCTTCAAGGCCAAAGGACCTTTATAACAACCGTACAAAATGGATAGGTATGCTCTTCAATTTGAGCTTTATTTCGTCAAAATATGTAAATAAGTTTGGGAGATATGGCGAATAGTATGTAGTATATAGTAACAATGGATAACAATATAATATATATGTAGAATGACATATGCTATATTGTTGAATAGTTGCCTAACAACATATATATACCAAATAGGAGAGTTTTTAAAAAAATTGAAGAAATTAGTGGTTGAAGCCATACATTTTCCAGTTACAACGAGTGTCACGTGGTCTCATCAGCCGTGAGAGAGTTAACAATTTTTTCTAGAACAACAGGTTCTACGTTCATTTTTTAATGCAGTTTGTAGGAATTTGTGCATTTATTTTCCGCTGATGATGTGTAGAACATTTAGTTAGCATATTTGGTTGAGATTTGGAAAAAATATACAGGGTGATGCAAAATTCAGCTTTGTAGTACAGAAAGTATAAATTGGTTTTCATTATGTGAAGAAAGTGCATATATTAACGAATGTCCTGTATGTACTTCTGAATGGCACAGTAACATATTCCTCTTTTATCATTCGTTAACCACAGTATAGTGTGTCAAAGCCACATATAATGGAATCGAATCTGTTTTATTTTGAAAAAAACTAAAAAACAGAAACAAACGTTATAAGAGGAATTTTAATGTTTCTTCAAGGGCAAAGGACCTTTGTCGCAACCGTACAAAATGGATGTGTTTGCTCTTCAATTTGAGCTTTATTTCGTCAAAATATGTAAATAAGTTTGGGAGATATGGCGAATAGTATGTAGTATATAGTAACAATGGATAACAATATAATATATATGTAGAATGACATATGCTATATTGTTGAATAGTTGCCTAACAACATATATGTACCAAATAGGAGAGTTTTTTAAAAAAAAATTGAAGAAATTAGTGGTTGAAGCCATACATTTTCCAGTTACAACGAGTGTCACGTGGTCTCATCAGCCGTGAGAGGGTTAACTATTTCTTCTAAAGCAACAGATACTACGTTCATTTTTTAATGCAGTTTGTTGGAATTTGTGCATTTATTTTCCGCTGATGATGTGTAGAACATTTAGTTAGCATATTTGGTTGAGATTTGGAAAAAATATACAGGGTGATGCAAAATTCAGCTTTGTAGTACAGAAAGTATAAATTGGTTTTCAAAATGTGAAGAAAGTGCATATATTAACGAATGTCCTGTATGTACTTCTGAATGGCACAGTAACATATTCCTCTTTTATCATTCGTTAACCACAGTATGGTGTGTCAAAGCCACATATAATGGAATCGAATCTGTTTTATTTTGAAAAAAACTAAAAAAGAGAAACAAACTTTGTAACAGGAATTTTAACGTTTCTTCAAGGGCAAAGGACCTTTATAACAACCGTACAAAATGGATAGGTTTGCTCTTCAATTTGAGCTTTATTTCGTCAAAATATGTAAATAAGTTTGGGAGATATGGCGAATAGTATGTAGTATATAGTAACAATGGATAACAATATAATATATATGTAGAATGACATATGCTATATTGTTGAATAGTTGCCTAACAACATATATATACCAAATAGGAGAGTTTTTAAAAAAATTGAAGAAATTAGTGGTTGAAGCCATACATTTTCCAGTTACAACGAGTGTCACGTGGTCTCATCAGCCGTGAGAGAGTTAACAATTTTTTCTAGAGCAACAGGTTCTACGTTCATTTTTTAATGCAGTTTGTAGGAATTTGTGCATTTATTTTCCGCTGATGATGTGTAGGACATTTAGTTAGCATATTTGGTTGAGATTTGGAAAAAATATACAGGGTGATGCAAAATTCAGCTTTGTAGTACAGAAAGTATAAATTGGTTTTCAAAATGTGAAGAAAGTGCATATATTAACGAATGCCCTGTATGTACTTCTGAATGGCACAGTAACATATTCCTCTTTTATCATTCGTTAACCACAGTATGGTGTGTCAAAGCCACATATAATGGAATCGAATCTGTTTTATTTTGAAAAAACTAAAAATGAGAAACAAACCGTATAGGATGAAATTTTAACGTTTCTTCAAGGGCAAAGGACCTTTATCGCAACCGTACAAAATGGAGGGGTTTCCTCTTCAATTTTAGCTTTATTTCGTCAAAATATGTAAATAAGTTTGGGAGATATGGCGAATAGTATGTAGTATATAGTAACAATGATTAACAATATAATATATATGTAGAATGATATATGCTCTATAGTTGAATAGTTGCCTAACAACACATTTATACCAAATAGGGGAGTTTTTAAAAAAATTGAAGAAATTAGTGGTTGAAGCCATACATTTTCCAGTTACAACGATTGTCACGTTGTCTCATCAGCCGTGAGAGGGTTAACTATTTCTTCTAAAGCAACAGGTACTACGTTCATTTTTTTGGTGCAGTTTGTAGTAATTTGTGCATTAGTTTCCCATGATGATGTGTAGAACATTTAGTTAGCATATTTGGTTGATATTTGGAAAAAATATACAGGGTGATGCAAAATTCAGCTTTGTAGTGCAGAAAGTTTAACTTGGTTTTCAAAATGTGAAGAAAGTGCATATATTAACGAATGCCCTGTATGTACTTCTGAATGGCACACTAACATACTCCCCTTTTATCATTCGTTAACCATAGTATGGTGTGTCAAAGCCACATATAATGGAATCGAATCTGTTTTATTTTGAAAAAAACTAAAAAACAGAAACAAACGTTATAAGAGGAATTTTAATGTTTCTTCAAGGGCAAAGGACCTTTGTCGCAACCGTACAAAATGGATGTGTTTGCTCTTCAATTTCAGCTTTATTTCGTCAAAATATGTAAATAAGTTTGGGAGATATGGCGAATAGTATGTAGTATATAGTAACAATGGATAACAATATAATATATATGTAGAATGACATATGCTATATTGTTGAATAGTTGCCTAACAACATATATGTACCAAATAGGAGAGTTTTTTAAAAAAAAATTGAAGAAATTAGTGGTTGAAGCCATACATTTTCCAGTTACAACGACTGTCACGTTTTCTCATCAGCCGTGTGAGGGTTAACTATTTCTTCTAAAGCAACAGGTACTACGTTCATTTTTTAATGCAGTTTGTAGGAATTTGTGCATTTATTTTCCGCTGATGATGTGTAGAACATTTAGTTAGCATATTTGGTTGAGATTTGGAAAAAATATACAGGGTGATGCAAAATTCAGCTTTGTAGTACAGAAAGTATAAATTGGTTTTCAAAATGTGAAGAAAGTGCATATATTAACGAATGTCCTGTATGTACTTCTGAATGGCACAGTAACATATTCCTCTTTTATCATTCGTTAACCACAGTATGGTGTGTCAAAGCCACATATAATGAAATCGAATCTGTTTTATTTTGAAAAAAACTAAAAAAGAGAAACAAATTTTGTAACAGGAATTTTAACGTTTCTTCAAGGCCAAAGGACCTTTATAACAACCGTACAAAATGGATAGGTATGCTCTTCAATTTGAGCTTTATTTCGTCAAAATATGTAAATAAGTTTGGGAGATATGGCGAATAGTATGTAGTATATAGTAACAATGGATAACAATATAATATATATGTAGAATGACATATGCTATATTGTTGAATAGTTGCCTAACAACATATATATACCAAATAGGAGAGTTTTTAAAAAAAATGAAGAAATTAGTGGTTGAAGCCATACATTTTCCAGTTACAACGAGTGTCACGTGGTCTCATCAGCCGTGAGAGGGTTAACTATTTCTTCTAAAGCAACAGGTACTACGTTCATTTTTTTTTGTGCAGTTTGTAGTAATTTGTGCATTTATTTTCCGCTGATGATGTGTAGGACATTTAGTTAGCATATTTGGTTGAGATTTGGAAAAAATATACAGGGTGATGCAAAATTCAGCTTTGTAGTACAGAAAGTATAAATTGGTTTTCAAAATGTGAAGAAAGTGCATATATTAACGAATGTCCTGTATGTACTTCTGAATGGCACAGTAACATATTCCTCTTTTATCATTCGTTAACCACAGTATGGTGTGTCAAAGCCACATATAATGGAATCGAATCTGTTTTATTTTGAAAAAAACTAAAAAAGAGAAACAAACGTTGTAACAGGAATTTTAACGTTTCTTCAAGCGCAAAGGACCTTTATCGCAACCGTACAAGATGGATGGGTTTGCTCTTCAATTTGAGCTTTATTTCGTCAAAATATGTAAATAAGTTTGGGAGATATGGCGAATAGTATGTAGTATATAGTAACAATGGATAACATTATAATATATATGTAGAATGACATATGCTATATTGTTGAATAGTTGCCTAACAACATATATGTACCAAATAGGAGAGTTTTTTAAAAAAAATTGAAGAAATTAGTGGTTGAAGCCATACATTTTCCAGTTACAACGAGTGTCACGTGGTCTCATCAGCCGTGAGAGGGTTAACTATTTCTTCTAAAGCAACAGGTACTACGTTCATTTTTTTTTGTGCAGTTTGTAGTAATTTGTGCATTTATTTTCCGCTGATGATGTGTAGAACATTTAGTTAGCATATTTGGTTGAGATTTGGAAAAAATATACAGGGTGATGCAAAATTCAACTTTGTAGTACAGAAAGTATAAATTGGTTTTCAAAATAGGAAGAAAGTGCATATATTAACGACTGCCCTGTATGTACTTCTGAATGGCATAGTAACGTATTCCTCGTTTATCATTCGTTAACCACAGTATGGTGTGTCAAAGCCACATATAATGGAATCGAATCTGTTTTATTTTGAAAAAACTAAAAAAGAGAAACAAATGTTAGAAGAGTAACTTTAACGTTCCTTTAAGGGCAAAGGACACTTATCGCAACAGGACAAAATGGAGGGGTTTCCTCTTCAATTTTAGCTTTATTTCGTCAAAATATGTAAATAAGTTTGGGAGATATGGCGAATAGTATGTAGTATATAGTAACAATGGATAACAATATAATATATATGTAGAATGACATATGCTATATTGTTGAATAGTTGCCTAACAACATATATATACCAAATAGGAGAGTTTTTAAAAAAATTGAAGAAATTAGTGGTTGAAGCCATACATTTTCCAGTTACAACGAGTGTCACGTGGTCTCATCAGCCGTGAGAGAGTTAACAATTTTTTCTAGAGGAACAGGTTCTACGTTCATTTTTTAATGCAGTTTGTAGGAATTTGTGCATTTATTTTCCGCTGATGATGTGTAGAACATTTAGTTAGCATATTTGGTTGAGATTTGGAAAAAATATACAGGGTGATGCAAAATTCAGCTTTGTAGTACAGAAAGTATAAATTGGTTTTCATTATGTGAAGAAAGTGCATATATTAACGAATGTCCTGTATGTACTTCTGAATGGCACAGTAACATATTCCTCTTTTATCATTCGTTAACCACAGTATAGTGTGTCAAAGCCACATATAATGGAATCGAATCTGTTTTATTTTGAAAAAAACTAAAAAACAGAAACAAACGTTATAAGAGGAATTTTAATGATTCTTCAAGGACAAAGGACCTTTGTCGCAACCGTACAAAATGGATGTGTTTGCTCTTCAATTTGAGCTTTATTTCGTCAAAATATGTAAATAAGTTTGGGAGATATGGCGAATAGTATGTAGTATATAGTAACAATGGATAACAATATAATATATATGTAGAATGACATATGCTATATTGTTGAATAGTTGCCTAACAACATATATGTACCAAATAGGAGAGTTTTTTAAAAAAAAATTGAAGAAATTAGTGGTTGAAGCCATACACTTTCCAGTTACAACGAGTGTCACGTGGTCTCATCAGCCGTGAGAGGGTTAACTATTTCTTCTAAAGCAACAGGTACTACGTTCATTTTTTAATGCAGTTTGTAGGAATTTGTGCATTTATTTTCCGCTGATGATGTGTAGAACATTTAGTTAGCATATTTGGTTGAGATTTGGAAAAAATATACAGGGTGATGCAAAATTCAGCTTTGTAGTACAGAAAGTATAAATTGGTTTTCATTATGTGAAGAAAGTGCATATATTAACGAATGTCCTGTATGTACTTCTGAATGGCACAGTAACATATTCCTCTTTTATCATTCGTTAACCACAGTATGGTGTGTCAAAGCCACATATAATGGAATCGAATCTGTTTTATTTTGAAAAAAACTAAAAAAGAGAAACAAACGTTGTAACAGGAATTTTAACGTTTCTTCAAGCGCAAAGGACCTTTATCGCAACCGTACAAGATGGATGGGTTTGCTCTTCAATTTGAGCTTTATTTCGTCAAAATATGTAAATAAGTTTGGGAGATATGGCGAATAGTATGTAGTATATAGTAACAATGGATAACATTATAATATATATGTAGAATGACATATGCTATATTGTTGAATAGTTGCCTAACAACATATATGTACCAAATAGGAGAGTTTTTTAAAAAAAATTGAAGAAATTAGTGGTTGAAGCCATACATTTTCCAGTTACAACGAGTGTCACGTGGTCTCATCAGCCGTGAGAGGGTTAACTATTTCTTCTAAAGCAACAGGTACTACGTTCATTTTTTTTGTGCAGTTTGTAGTAATTTGTGCATTTATTTTCCGCTGATGATGTGTAGAACATTTAGTTAGCATATTTGGTTGAGATTTGGAAAAAATATACAGGGTGATGCAAAATTCAACTTTGTAGTACAGAAAGTATAAATTGGTTTTCAAAATAGGAAGAAAGTGCATATATTAACGACTGCCCTGTATGTACTTCTGAATGGCATAGTAACGTATTCCTCGTTTATCATTCGTTAACCACAGTATGGTGTGTCAAAGCCACATATAATGGAATCGAATCTGTTTTATTTTGAAAAAACTAAAAAAGAGAAACAAATGTTAGAAGAGTAACTTTAACGTTCCTTTAAGGGCAAAGGACACTTATCGCAACAGGACAAAATGGAGGGGTTTCCTCTTCAATTTTAGCTTTATTTCGTCAAAATATGTAAATAAGTTTGGGAGATATGGCGAATAGTATGTAGTATATAGTAACAATGGATAACAATATAATATATATGTAGAATGACATATGCTATATTGTTGAATAGTTGCCTAACAACATATATATACCAAATAGGAGAGTTTTTTAAAAAAAATTGAAGAAATTAGTGGTTGAAGCCATACATTTTCCAGTTACAACGAGTGTCACGTGGTCTCATCAGCCGTGAGAGGGTTAACTATTTCTTCTAAAGCAACAGGTACTACGTTCATTTTTTAATGCAGTTTGTAGTAATTTGTGCATTTATTTTCCCGTGATGATGTGTAGAACATTTAGTTAGTATATTTAGTTGAGATTTGGAAAAAATATACAGGGAGATGCAAAATTCAGCTTTGTAGTACAGAAAGTATAAATTGGTTTTCAAAATGTGAAGAAAGTGCATATATTAACGAATGCCCTGTATGTACTTCTGAATGGCACAGTAACATATTCCTCTTTTATCATTCGTTAACCACAGTATGGTGTGTCAAAGCCACATATAATGGAATCGAATCTGTTTTATTTTGAAAAAACTAAAAATGAGAAACAAACCGTATAGGAGGAATTTTAACGTTTCTTCAAGGGCAAAGGACCTTAGCGCAACCGTACAAAATGGAGGGGTTTCCTCTTCAATTTTAGCTTTATTTCGTCAAAATATGTAAATAAGTTTGGGAGATATGGCGAATAGTATGTAGTATATAGTAACAATGATTAACAATATAATATATATGTAGAATGATATATGCTATATTGTTGAATAGTTGCCTAACAACACATTTATACCAAATAGGGGAGTTTTTAAAAAAATTGAAGAAATTAGTGGTTGAAGCCATACATTTTCCAGTTACAACGAGTGTCACGTGGTCTCATCAGCCGTGAGAGGGTTAACTATTTCTTCTAAAGCAACAGGTACTACGTTCATTTTTTAATGCAGTTTGTAGTAATTTGTGCATTTATTTTCCGCTGATGATGTGTAGAACATTTAGTTAGCATATTTGGTTGAGATTTGGAAAAAATATACAGGGTGATGCAAAATTCAGTTTTGTAGTACAGAAAGTATAAATTGGTTTCGAAATGTGAAGAAAGTGCATATATTAACGACTGCCCTGTATGTACTTCTGAATGGCACAGTAACATATTCCTCTTTTATCATTCGTTAACCACAGTATGGTGTGTCAAAGCCACATATAATGGAATCGAATCTGTTTTATTTTGAAAAAAACTAAAAAAGAGAAACAAACGTTGTAACAGGAATTTTAACGTTTCTTCAAGGGCAAGGACCTTTATCGCAACCGTACAAAATGGATAGGTTTGCTCTTCAATTTGAGCTTTATTTCGTCAAAATATGTAAATAAGTTTGGGAGATATGGCGAATAGTATGTAGTATATAGTAACAATGGATAACAATATAATATATATGTAGAATGACATATGCTATATTGTTGAATAGTTGCCTAACTACATATATGTACCAAATAGGAGAGTTTTTTAAAAAAAAATTGAAGAAATTAGTGGTTGAAGCCATACATTTTCCAGTTACAACGAGTGTCACGTGGTCTCATCAGCCGTGAGAGGGTTAACTATTTCTTCTAAAGCAACAGGTACTACGTTCATTTTTTTTGTGCAGTTTGTAGTAATTTGTGCATTTATTTTCCGCTGATGATGTGTAGAACATTTAGTTAGCATATTTGGTTGAGATTTGGAAAAAATATACAGGGTGATGCAAAATTCAACTTTGTAGTACAGAAAGTATAAATTGGTTTTCAAAATAGGAAGAAAGTGCATATATTAACGACTGCCCTGTATGTACTTCTGAATGGCACAGTAACATATTCCTCTTTTATCATTCGTTAACCACAGTATGGTGTGTCAAAGCCACTATAATGGAATCGAATCTGTTTTATTTTGAAAAAAACTAAAAAAGAGAAACAAACGTTGTAACAGGAATTTTAACGTTCTTTCAAGGGCAAAGGACACTTATCGCAACAGGACAAAATGGAGGGGTTTCCTCTTCAATTTTAGCTTTATTTCGTCAAAATATGTAAATAAGTTTGGGAGATATGGCGAATAGTATGTAGTATATAGTAACAATGGATAACAATATAATATATATGTAGAATGACATATGCTATATTGTTGAATAGTTGCCTAACAACATATATATACCAAATAGGAGAGTTTTTAAAAAAAATTGATGAAATTAGTGGTTGAAGCCATACATTTTCCAGTTACAACGAGTGTCACGTGGTCTCATCAGCCGTGAGAGGGTTAACTATTTCTTCTAAAGCAACAGGTACTACGTTCATTTTTTAATGCAGTTTGTAGTAATTTGTGCATTTATTTTCCCGTGATGATGTGTAGAACATTTAGTTAGTATATTTAGTTGAGATTTGGAAAAAATATACAGGGAGATGCAAAATTCAGCTTTGTAGTACAGAAAGTATAAATTGGTTTTCAAAATGTGAAGAAAGTGCATATATTAACGAATGCCCTGTATGTACTTCTGAATGGCACAGTAACATATTCCTCTTTTATCATTCGTTAACCACAGTATGGTGTGTCAAAGCCACATATAATGGAATCGAATCTGTTTTATTTTGAAAAAAACTAAAAAAGAGAAACAAACGTTGTAACAGGAATTTTAACGTTCCTTCAAGGGCAAAGGACACTTATCGCAAGAGGACAAAATGGAGGGGTTTCCTCTTCAATTTTAGCTTTATTTCGTCAAAATATGTAAATAAGTTTGGGAGATATGGCGAATAGTATGTAGTATATAGTAGCAATGGATAACAATATAATATATATGTAGAATGACATATGCTATATTGTTGAATAGTTGCCTAACAACATATATATACCAAATAGGAGAGTTTTTAAAAAAAATTGAAGAAATTAGTGGTTGAAGCCATACATTTTCCAGTTCCAACGAGTGTCACGTGGTTTCATCAGCCGTGAGAGGGTTAACTATTTCTTCTAAAGCAACAGGTACTACGTTCATTTTTTAATGCAGTTTGTAGTAATTTGTGCATTTATTTTCCCGTGATGATGTGTAGAACATTTAGTTAGTATATTTAGTTGAGATTTGGAAAAAATATACAGGGAGATGCAAAATTCAGCTTTGTAGTACAGAAAGTATAAATTGGTTTTCAAAATGTGAAGAAAGTGCATATATTAACGAATGCCCTGTATGTACTTCTGAATGGCACAGTAACATATTCCTCTTTTATCATTCGTTAACCACAGTATGGTGTGTCAAAGCCACATATAATGGAATCGAATCTGTTTTATTTTGAAAAAACTAAAAATGAGAAACAAACCGTATAGGAGGAATTTTAACGTTTCTTCAAGGGCAAAGGACCTTAGCGCAACCGTACAAAATGGAGGGGTTTCCTCTTCAATTTTAGCTTTATTTCGTCAAAATATGTAAATAAGTTTGGGAGATATGGTGAATAGTATGTAGTATATAGTAACAATGGATAACAATATAATATATATGTAGAATGACATATGGTATATTGTTGAATAGTTGCCTAACAACATATATGTACCAAATAGGAGAGTTTTTTTTAAAAAAATTGAAGAAATTAGTGGTTGAAGCCATACATTTTCTAGTTACAACGAGTGTCACGTGGTCTCATCAGCCGTGAGAGGGTTAACTATTTCTTCTAAAGCAACAGGTACTACGTTCATTTTTTTTGTGCAGTTTGTAGTAATTTGTGCATTTATTTTCCGCTGATGATGTGTAGAACATTTAGTTAGCATATTTGGTTGAGATTTGGAAAAAATATACAGGGTGATGCAAAATTCAACTTTGTAGTACAGAAAGTATAAATTGGTTTTCAAAATAGGAAGAAAGTGCATATATTAACGACTGATCTGTATGTACTTCTGAATGGCATAGTAACATATTCCTCTTTTATCATTCGTTAACCACAGTATGGTGTGTCAAAGCCACATATAATGGAATCGAATCTGTTTTATTTTGAAAAAACTAAAAAAGAGAAACAAATGTTAGAAGAGTAACTTTAACGTTCCTTTAAGGGCAAAGGACACTTATCGCAACAGGACAAAATGGAGGGGTTTGCTCTTCAATTTTAGCTTTATTTCGTCAAAATATGTAAATAAGTTTGGGAGATATGGCGAATAGTATGTAGTATATAGTAACAATGGATAACAATATAATATATATGTAGAATGACATATGCTATATTGTTGAATAGTTGCCTAACAACATATATATACCAAATAGGAGAGTTTTTAAAAAAAATTGAAGAAATTAGTGGTTGAAGCCATACATTTTCCAGTTACAACGAGTGTCACGTGGTCTCATCAGCCGTGAGAGGGTTAACTATTTCTTCTAAAGCAACAGGTACTACGTTCATTTTTTAATGCAGTTTGTAGTAATTTGTGCATTTATTTTCCCGTGATGATGTGTAGAGCATTTAGTTAGTATATTTCGTTGAGATTTGGAAAAAATATACAGGGAGATGCAAAATTCAGCTTTGTAGTACAGAAAGTATAAATTGGTTTTCAAAATGTGAAGAAAGTGCATATATTAACGAATGTCCTGTATGTACTTCTGAATGGCACGGTAACATATTTCTCTTTTATCATTCGTTAACCACAGTATGGTGTGTCAAAGCCACATATAATGGAATCGAATCTGTTTTATTTTGAAAAAACTAAAAATGAGAAACAAACCGTATAGGAGGAATTTTAACGTTTCTTCAAGGGCAAAGGACCTTAGCGCAACCGTACAAAATGGAGGGGTTTCCTCTTCAATTTTAGCTTTATTTCGTCAAAATATGTAAATAAGTTTGGGAGATATGGCGAATAGTATGTAGTATATAGTAACAATGATTAACAATATAATATATATGTAGAATGATATATGCTATATTGTTGAATAGTTGCCTAACAACACATTTATACCAAATAGGGGAGTTTTTAAAAAAATTGAAGAAATTAGTGGTTGAAGCCATACATTTTCCAGTTACAACGATTGTCACGTTGTCTCATCAGCCGTGAGAGGGTTAACTATTTCTTCTAAAGCAACAGGTACTACGTTCTTTTTTTTGTGCAGTTTGTAGTAATTTGTGCATTAGTTTCCCATGATGATGTGTAGAACATTTAGTTAGCATATTTGGTTGAGATTTGGAAAAAATATACAGGGTGATGCAAAATTCAGCTTTGTAGTGCAGAAAGTTTAACTTGGTTTTCAAAATGTGAAGAAAGTGCATATATTAACGAATGCCCTGTATGTACTTCTGAATGGCACACTAACATACTCCCCTTTTATCATTCGTTAACCACAGTATAGTGTGTCAAAGCCACATATAATGGAATCGAATCTGTTTTATTTTGAAAAATACTAAAAAACAGAAACAAACGTTATAAGAGGAATTTTAATGTTTCTTCAAGGGCAAAGGACCTTTATCGCAACCGTACAAAATGGATGGGTTTGCTCTTCAATTTGAGCTCTATTTCGTCAAAATATGTAAATAAGTTTGGGAGATATGGCGAATAGTATGTAGTATATAGTAACAATGTATAACAATATAATATATATGTAGAATGACATATGCTATATTGTTGAATAGTTGCCTAACAACATATATGTACCAAATAGGAGAGTTTTTTAAAAAAAAATTGAAGAAATTAGTGGTTGAAGCCATACATTTTCCAGTTACAACGAGTGTCACGTGGTCTCATCAGCCGTGAGAGGGTTAACTATTTCTTCTAAAGCAACAGGTACTACGTTCATTTTTTAATGCAGTTTGTACGAATTTGTGCATTTATTTTCCGCTGATGATGTGTAGAACATTTAGTTAGCATATTTGGTTGAGATTTGGAAAAAATATACAGGGTGATGCAAAATTCAGCTTTGTAGTACAGAAAGTATAAATTGGTTTTCAAAATGTGAAGAAAGTGCATATATTAACGAATGTCCTGTATGTACTTCTGAATGGCACAGTAACATATTCCTCTTTTATCATTCGTTAACCACAGTATGGTGTGTCAAAGCCACATATAATGGAATCGAATCTGTTTTATTTTGAAAAAAACTAAAAAAGAGAAACAAAGGTTGTAACAGGAATTTTAACGTTTCTTCAAGGGCAAGGACCTTTATCGCAACCGTACAAAATGGATAGGTTTCCTCTTCAATTTTAGCTTTATTTCGTCAAAATATGTAAATAAGTTTGGGAGATATGGCGAATAGTATGTAGTATATAGTAACAAAGATTAACAATATAATATATATGTAGAATGATATATGCTATATTGTTGAATAGTTGCCTAACAACACATTTATACCAAATAGGGGAGTTTTTAAAAAAATTGAAGAAATTAGTGGTTGAATCCATACATTTTCCAGTTACAACGATTGTCACGTTGTCTCATCAGCCGTGAGAGGGTTAACTATTTCTTCTAAAGCAACAGGTACTACGTTCATTTTTTTGTGCAGTTTGTAGTAATTTGTGCATTAGTTTCCCATGATGATGTGTAGAACATTTAGTTAGCATATTTGGTTGAGATTTGGAAAAAATATACAGGGTGATGCAAAATTCAGCTTTGTAGTGCAGAAAGTTTAACTTGGTTTTCAAAATGTGAAGAAAGTGCATATATTAACGAATGCCCTGTATGTACTTCTGAATGGCACACTAACATACTCCCCTTTTATCATTCGTTAACCATAGTGTGGTGTGTCAAAGCCACATATAATGGAATCGAATCTGTTTTATTTTGAAAAAAAACTAAAAAAGAGAAACAAACGTTATAAGAGGAATTTTAATGTTTCTTCAAGGGCAAAGGACCTTTATCGCAACCGTACAAAATGGATGGGTTTGCTCTTCAATTTGAGCTTTATTTCGTCAAAATATGTAAATAAGTTTGGGAGATATGGCGAATAGTATGTAGTATATAGTAACAATGTATAACAATATAATATATATGTAGAATGACATATGCTATATTGTTGAATAGTTGCCTAACAACATATATGTACCAAATAGGAGAGTTTTTTAAAAAAAATTGAAGAAATTAGTGGTTGAAGCCATACATTTTCCAGTTACAACGAGTGTCACGTGGTCTCATCAGCCGTGAGAGGGTTAACTATTTCTTCTAAAGCAACAGGTACTACGTTCATTTTTTAATGCAGTTTGTACGAATTTGTGCATTTATTTTCCGCTGATGATGTGTAGAACATTTAGTTAGCATATTTGGTTGAGATTTGGAAAAAATATACAGGGTGATGCAAAATTCAGCTTTGTAGTACAGAAAGTATAAATTGGTTTTCAAAATGTGAAGAAAGTGCATATATTAACGAGTGTCCTGTATGTACTTCTGAATGGCACAGTAACATATTCCTCTTTTATCATTCGTTAACCACAGTATGGTGTGTCAAAGCCACATATAATGGAATCGAATCTGTTTTATTTTGAAAAAAACTAAAAAAGAGAAACAAACGTTGTAACAGGAATTTTAACGTTTCTTCAAGGGCAAGGACCTTTATCGCAACCGTAAGAAATGGATAGGTTTGCTCTTCAATTTGACCTTTATTTCGTCAAAATATGTAAATAAGTTTGGGAGATATGGCGAATAGTATGTAGTATATAGTAACAATGGATAACAATATAATATATATGTAGAATGACATATGCTATATTGTTGAATAGTTGCCTAACAACATATATGTACCAAATAGGAGAGTTTTTTAAAAAAAAATTGAAGAAATTAGTGGTTGAAGCCATACATTTTCCAGTTACAACGAGTGTCACGTGGTCTCATCAGCCGTGAGAGGGTTAACTATTTCTTCTAAAGCAACAGGTACTACGTTCATTTTTTTTGTGCAGTTTGTAGTAATTTGTGCATTTATTTTCCGCTGATGATGTGTAGAACATTTAGTTAGCATATTTGGTTGAGATTTGGAAAAAAAATACAGGGTGATGCAAAATTCAACTTTGTAGTACAGAAAGTATAAATTGGTTTTCAAAATAGGAAGAAAGTGCGTATATTAACGACTGCCCTGTATGTACTTCTGAATGGCACAGTAACATATTCCTCTTTTATCATTCGTTAACCACAGTATGGTGTGTCAAAGCCACATATAATGGAATCGAATCTGTTTTATTTTGAAAAAAACTAAAAAAGAGAAACAAACGTTGTAACAGGAATTTTAACGTTCCTTCAAGGGCAAAGGACACTTATCGCAACAGGACAAAATGGAGGGGTTTCCTCTTCAATTTTAGCTTTATTTCGTCAAAATATGTAAATAAGTTTGGGAGATATGGCGAATAGTATGTAGTATATAGTAACAATGGATAACAATATAATATATATGTAGAATGACATTGCTATATTGTTGAATAGTTGCCTAACAACATATATGTACCAAATAGGAGAGTTTTTTAAAAGAAATTGAAGAAATTAGTGGTTGAAGCCATACATTTTCCAGTTACAACGAGTGTCACGTGGTCTCATCAGCCGTGAGAGGGTTAACTATTTCTTCTAAAGCAACAGGTACTACGTTCATTTTTTTTGTGCAGTTTGTAGTAATTTGTGCATTTATTTTCCGCTGATGATGTGTAGAACATTTAGTTAGCATATTTGGTTGAGATTTGGAAAAAATATACAGGGTGATGCAAAATTCAACTTTGTAGTACAGAAAGTATAAATTGGTTTTCAAAATAGGAAGAAAGTGCATATATTAACGACTGCCCTGTATGTACTTCTGAATGGCATAGTAACATATTCCTCTTTTATCATTCGTTAACCACAGTATGGTGTGTCAAAGCCACATATAATGGAATCGAATCTGTTTTATTTTGAAAAAACTAAAAAAGAGAAACAAATGTTAGAAGAGTAACTTTAACGTTCCTTTAAGGGCAAAGGACACTTATCGCAACAGGACAAAATGGAGGGGTTTGCTCTTCAATTTTAGCTTTATTTCGTCAAAATATGTAAATAAGTTTGGGAGATATGGCGAATAGTATGTAGTATATAGTAACAATGGATAACAATATAATATATATGTAGAATGACATTGCTATATTGTTGAATAGTTGCCTAACAACATATATATATACCAAATAGGAGAGTTTTTAAAAAAAATTGAAGAAATTAGTGGTTGAAGCCATACATTTTCCAGTTACAACGAGTGTCACGTGGTCTCATCAGCCGTGAGAGGGTTAACTATTTCTTCTAAAGCAACAGGTACTACGTTCATTTTTTAATGCAGTTTGTAGTAATTTGTGCATTTATTTTCCCGTGATGATGTGTAGAACATTTAGTTAGTATTTTTAGTTGAGATTTGGAAAAAATATACAGGGAGATGCAAAATTCAGCTTTGTAGTACAGAAAGTATAAATTGGTTTTCAAAATGTGAAGAAAGTGCATATATTAACGAATGCCCTGTATGTACTTCTGAATGGCACAGTAACATATTCCTCTTTTATCATTCGTTAACCACAGTATGGTGTGTCAAAGCCACATATAATGGAATCGAATCTGTTTTATTTTGAAAAAACTAAAAATGAGAAACAAACCGTATAGGAGGAATTTTAACGTTTCTTCAAGGGCAAAGGACCTTAGCGCAACCGTACAAAATGGAGGGGTTTCCTCTTCAATTTTAGCTTTATTTCGTCAAAATATGTAAATAAGTTTGGGAGATATGGCGAATAGTATGTAGTATATAGTAACAATGATTAACAATATAATATATATGTAGAATGATATATGCTATATTGTTGAATAGTTGCCTAACAACACATTTATACCAAATAGGGGAGTTTTTAAAAAAAATTGAAGAAATTAGTGGTTGAAGCCATACATTTTCCAGTTACAACGATTGTCACGTTGTCTCATCAGCCGTGAGAGGGTTAACTATTTCTTCTAAAGCAACAGGTACTACGTTCATTTTTTTGTGCAGTTTGTAGTAATTTGTGCATTAGTTTCCCATGATGATGTGTAGAACATTTAGTTAGCATATTTGGTTGAGATTTGGAAAAAATATACAGGGTGATGCAAAATTCAGCTTTGTAGTGCAGAAAGTTTAACTTGGTTTTCAAAATGTGAAGAAAGTGCATATATTAACGAATGCCCTGTATGTACTTCTGAATGGCACACTAACATACTCCCCTTTTATCATTCGTTAACCACAGTATAGTGTGTCAAAGCCACATATAATGGAATCGAATCTGTTTTATTTTGAAAAATACTAAAAAACAGAAACAAACGTTATAAGAGGAATTTTAATGTTTCTTCAAGGGCAAAGGACCTTTATCGCAACCGTACAAAATGGATGGGTTTGCTCTTCAATTTGAGCTTTATTTCGTCAAAATATGTAAATAAGTTTGGGAGATATGGCGAATAGTATGTAGTATATAGTAACAATGTATAACAATATAATATATATGTAGAATGACATATGCTATATTGTTGAATAGTTGCCTAACAACATATATGTACCAAATAGGAGAGTTTTTTAAAAAAAATTGAAGAAATTAGTGGTTGAAGCCATACATTTTCCAGTTACAACGAGTGTCACGTGGTCTCATCAGCCGTGAGAGGGTTAACTATTTCTTCTAAAGCAACAGGTACTACGTTCATTTTTTAATGCAGTTTGTACGAATTTGTGCATTTATTTTCCGCTGATGATGTGTAGAACATTTAGTTAGCATATTTGGTTGAGATTTGGAAAAAATATACAGGGTGATGCAAAATTCAGCTTTGTAGTACAGAAAGTATAAATTGGTTTTCAAAATGTGAAGAAAGTGCATATATTAACGAATGTCCTGTATGTACTTCTGAATGGCACAGTAACATATTCCTCTTTTATCATTCGTTAACCACAGTATGGTGTGTCAAAGCCACATATAATGGAATCGAATCTGTTTTATTTTGAAAAAAACTAAAAAAGAGAAACAAACGTTGTAACAGGAATTTTAACGTTTTTTCAAGGGCAAGGACCTTTATCGCAACCGTACAAAATGGATAGGTTTGCTCTTCAATTTGACCTTTATTTCGTCAAAATATGTAAATAAGTTTGGGAGATATGGCGAATAGTATGTAGTATATAGTAACAATGGATAACAATATAATATATATGTAGAATGACATATGCTATATTGTTGAATAGTTGCCTAACAACATATATGTACCAAATAGGAGAGTTTTTTAAAAAAAAATTGAAGAAATTAGTGGTTGAAGCCATACATTTTCCAGTTACAACGAGTGTCACGTGGTCTCATCAGCCGTGAGAGGGTTAACTATTTCTTCTAAAGCAACAGGTACTACGTTCATTTTTTTTGTGCAGTTTGTAGTAATTTGTGCATTTATTTTCCGCTGATGATGTGTAGAACATTTAGTTAGCATATTTGGTTGAGATTTGGAAAAAATATACAGGGTGATGCAAAATTCAACTTTGTAGTACAGAAAGTATAAATTGGTTTTCAAAATAGGAAGAAAGTGCGTATATTAACGACTGCCCTGTATGTACTTCTGAATGGCACAGTAACATATTCCTCTTTTATCATTCGTTAACCAGAGTATGGTGTGTCAAAGCCACATATAATGGAATCGAATCTGTTTTATTTTGAAAAAAACTAAAAAAGAGAAACAAACGTTGTAACAGGAATTTTAACGTTCCTTCAAGGGCAAAGGACACTTATCGCAACAGGACAAAATGGAGGGGTTTCCTCTTCAATTTTAGCTTTATTTCGTCAAAATATGTAAATAAGTTTGGGAGATATGGCGAATAGTATGTAGTATATAGTAACAATGGATAACAATATAATATATATGTAGAATGACATTGCTATATTGTTGAATAGTTGCCTAACAACATATATGTACCAAATAGGAGAGTTTTTTAAAAGAAATTGAAGAAATTAGTGGTTGAAGCCATACATTTTCCAGTTACAACGAGTGTCACGTGGTCTCATCAGCCGTGAGAGGGTTAACTATTTCTTCTAAAGCAACAGGTACTACGTTCATTTTTTTTGTGCAGTTTGTAGTAATTTGTGCATTTATTTTCCGGTGATGATGTGTAGAACATTTAGTTAGCATATTTGGTTGAGATTTGGAAAAAATATACAGGGTGATGCAAAATTCAACTTTGTAGTACAGAAAGTATAAATTGGTTTTCAAAATAGGAAGAAAGTGCATATATTAACGACTGCCCTGTATGTACTTCTGAATGGCATAGTAACATATTCCTCTTTTATCATTCGTTAACCACAGTATGGTGTGTCAAAGCCACATATAATGGAATCGAATCTGTTTTATTTTGAAAAAACTAAAAAAGAGAAACAAATGTTACAAGAGTAACTTTAACGTTCCTTTAAGGGCAAAGGACACTTATCGCAACAGGACAAAATGGAGGGGTTTGCTCTTCAATTTTAGCTTTATTTCGTCAAAATATGTAAATAAGTTTGGGAGATATGGCGAATAGTATGTAGTATATAGTAACAATGGATAACAATATAATATATATGTAGAATGACATATGCTATATTGTTGAATAGTTGCCTAACAACATATATATATACCAAATAGGAGAGTTTTTAAAAAAAATTGAAGAAATTAGTGGTTGAAGCCATACATTTTCCAGTTACAACGAGTGTCACGTGGTCTCATCAGCCGTGAGAGGGTTAACTATTTCTTCTAAAGCAACAGGTACTACGTTCATTTTTTAATGCAGTTTGTAGTAATTTGTGCATTTATTTTCCCGTGATGATGTGTAGAACATTTAGTTAGTATATTTAGTTGAGATTTGGAAAAAATATACAGGGAGATGCAAAATTCAGCTTTGTAGTACAGAAAGTATAAATTGGTTTTCAAAATGTGAAGAAAGTGCATATATTAACGAATGCCCTGTATGTACTTCTGAATGGCACAGTAACATATTCCTCTTTTATCATTCGTTAACCACAGTATGGTGTGTCAAAGCCACATATAATGGAATCGAATCTGTTTTATTTTGAAAAAACTAAAAATGAGAAACAAACCGTATAGGAGGAATTTTAACGTTTCTTCAAGGGCAAAGGACCTTAGCGCAACCGTACAAAATGGAGGGGTTTCCTCTTCAATTTTAGCTTTATTTCGTCAAAATATGTAAATAAGTTTGGGAGATATGGCGAATAGTATGTAGTATATAGTAACAATGATTAACAATATAATATATATGTAGAATGATATATGCTATATTGTTGAATAGTTGCCTAACAACACATTTATACCAAATAGGGGAGATTTTAAAAAAATTGAAGAAATTAGTGGTTGAAGCCATACATTTTCCAGTTACAACGATTGTCACGTTGTCTCATCAGCCGTGAGAGGGTTAACTATTTCTTCTAAAGCAACAGGTACTACGTTCATTTTTTTGTGCAGTTTGTAGTAATTTGTGCATTAGTTTCCCATGATGATGTGTAGAACATTTAGTTAGCATATTTGGTTGAGATTTGGAAAAAATATTCAGGGTGATGCAAAATTCAGCTTTGTAGTGCAGAAAGTTTAACTTGGTTTTCAAAATGTGAAGAAAGTGCATATATTAACGAATGCCCTGTATGTACTTCTGAATGGCACACTAACATACTCCCCTTTTATCATTCGTTAACCACAGTATAGTGTGTCAAAGCCACATATAATGGAATCGAATCTGTTTTATTTTGAAAAATACTAAAAAACAGAAACAAACGTTATAAGAGGAATTTTAATGTTTCTTCAAGGGCAAAGGACCTTTATCGCAACCGTACAAAATGGATGGGTTTGCTCTTCAATTTGAGCTTTATTTCGTCAAAATATGTAAATAAGTTTGGGAGATATGGCGAATAGTATGTAGTATATAGTAACAATGGATAACAATATAATATATATGTAGAATGACATATGCTATATTGTTGAATAGTTGCCTAACAACATATATGTACCAAATAGGAGAGTTTTTTAAAAGAAATTGAAGAAATTAGTGGTTGAAGCCATACATTTTCCAGTTACAACGAGTGTCACGTGGTCTCATCAGCCGTGAGAGGGTTAACTATTTCTTCTAAAGCAACAGGTACTACGTTCATTTTTTTTGTGCAGTTTGTAGTAATTTGTGCATTTATTTTCCGGTGATGATGTGTAGAACATTTAGTTAGCATATTTGGTTGAGATTTGGAAAAAATATACAGGGTGATGCAAAATTCAACTTTGTAGTACAGAAAGTATAAATTGGTTTTCAAAATAGGAAGAAAGTGCATATATTAACGACTGCCCTGTATGTACTTCTGAATGGCATAGTAACATATTCCTCTTTTATCATTCGTTAACCACAGTATGGTGTGTCAAAGCCACATATAATGGAATCGAATCTGTTTTATTTTGAAAAAACTAAAAAAGAGAAACAAATGTTAGAAGAGTAACTTTAACGTTCCTTTAAGGGCAAAGGACACTTATCGCAACAGGACAAAATGGAGGGGTTTGCTCTTCAATTTTAGCTTTATTTCGTCAAAATATGTAAATAAGTTTGGGAGATATGGCGAATAGTATGTAGTATATAGTAACAATGGATAACAATATAATATATATGTAGAATGACATTGCTATATTGTTGAATAGTTGCCTAACAACATATATATATACCAAATAGGAGAGTTTTTAAAAAAAATTGAAGAAATTAGTGGTTGAAGCCATACATTTTCCAGTTACAACGAGTGTCACGTGGTCTCATCAGCCGTGAGAGGGTTAACTATTTCTTCTAAAGCAACAGGTACTACGTTCATTTTTTAATGCAGTTTGTAGTAATTTGTGCATTTATTTTCCCGTGATGATGTGTAGAACATTTAGTTAGTATATTTAGTTGAGATTTGGAAAAAATATACAGGGAGATGCAAAATTCAGCTTTGTAGTACAGAAAGTATAAATTGGTTTTCAAAATGTGAAGAAAGTGCATATATTAACGAATGCCCTGTATGTACTTCTGAATGGCACAGTAACATATTCCTCTTTTATCATTCGTTAACCACAGTATGGTGTGTCAAAGCCACATATAATGGAATCGAATCTGTTTTATTTTGAAAAAACTAAAAATGAGAAACAAACCGTATAGGAGGAATTTTAACGTTTCTTCAAGGGCAAAGGACCTTAGCGCAACCGTACAAAATGGAGGGGTTTCCTCTTCAATTTTAGCTTTATTTCGTCAAAATATGTAAATAAGTTTGGGAGATATGGCGAATAGTATGTAGTATATAGTAACAATGATTAACAATATAATATATATGTAGAATGATATATGCTATATTGTTGAATAGTTGCCTAACAACACATTTATACCAAATAGGGGAGTTTTTAAAAAAAATTGAAGAAATTAGTGGTTGAAGCCATACATTTTCCAGTTACAACGATTGTCACGTTGTCTCATCAGCCGTGAGAGGGTTAACTATTTCTTCTAAAGCAACAGGTACTACGTTCATTTTTTTGTGCAGTTTGTAGTAATTTGTGCATTAGTTTCCCATGATGATGTGTAGAACATTTAGTTAGCATATTTGGTTGAGATTTGGAAAAAATATACAGGGTGATGCAAAATTCAGCTTTGTAGTGCAGAAAGTTTAACTTGGTTTTCAAAATGTGAAGAAAGTGCATATATTAACGAATGCCCTGTATGTACTTCTGAATGGCACACTAACATACTCCCCTTTTATCATTCGTTAACCACAGTATAGTGTGTCAAAGCCACATATAATGGAATCGAATCTGTTTTATTTTGAAAAATACTAAAAAACAGAAACAAACGTTATAAGAGGAATTTTAATGTTTCTTCAAGGGCAAAGGACCTTTATCGCAACCGTACAAAATGGATGGGTTTGCTCTTCAATTTGAGCTTTATTTCGTCAAAATATGTAAATAAGTTTGGGAGATATGGCGAATAGTATGTAGTATATAGTAACAATGGATAACAATATAATATATATGTAGAATGACATATGCTATATTGTTGAATAGTTGCCTAACAACATATATGTACCAAATAGGAGAGTTTTTTAAAAGAAATTGAAGAAATTAGTGGTTGAAGCCATACATTTTCCAGTTACAACGAGTGTCACGTGGTCTCATCAGCCGTGAGAGGGTTAACTATTTCTTCTAAAGCAACAGGTACTACGTTCATTTTTTTTGTGCAGTTTGTAGTAATTTGTGCATTTATTTTCCGGTGATGATGTGTAGAACATTTAGTTAGCATATTTGGTTGAGATTTGGAAAAAATATACAGGGTGATGCAAAATTCAACTTTGTAGTACAGAAAGTATAAATTGGTTTTCAAAATAGGAAGAAAGTGCATATATTAACGACTGCCCTGTATGTACTTCTGAATGGCATAGTAACATATTCCTCTTTTATCATTCGTTAACCACAGTATGGTGTGTCAAAGCCACATATAATGGAATCGAATCTGTTTTATTTTGAAAAAACTAAAAAAGAGAAACAAATGTTAGAAGAGTAACTTTAACGTTCCTTTAAGGGCAAAGGACACTTATCGCAACAGGACAAAATGGAGGGGTTTGCTCTTCAATTTTAGCTTTATTTCGTCAAAATATGTAAATAAGTTTGGGAGATATGGCGAATAGTATGTAGTATATAGTAACAATGGATAACAATATAATATATATGTAGAATGACATTGCTATATTGTTGAATAGTTGCCTAACAACATATATATATACCAAATAGGAGAGTTTTTAAAAAAAATTGAAGAAATTAGTGGTTGAAGCCATACATTTTCCAGTTACAACGAGTGTCACGTGGTCTCATCAGCCGTGAGAGGGTTAACTATTTCTTCTAAAGCAACAGGTACTACGTTCATTTTTTAATGCAGTTTGTAGTAATTTGTGCATTTATTTTCCCGTGATGATGTGTAGAACATTTAGTTAGTATATTTAGTTGAGATTTGGAAAAAATATACAGGGAGATGCAAAATTCAGCTTTGTAGTACAGAAAGTATAAATTGGTTTTCAAAATGTGAAGAAAGTGCATATATTAACGAATGCCCTGTATGTACTTCTGAATGGCACAGTAACATATTCCTCTTTTATCATTCGTTAACCACAGTATGGTGTGTCAAAGCCACATATAATGGAATCGAATCTGTTTTATTTTGAAAAAACTAAAAATGAGAAACAAACCGTATAGGAGGAATTTTAACGTTTCTTCAAGGGCAAAGGACCTTAGCGCAACCGTACAAAATGGAGGGGTTTCCTCTTCAATTTTAGCTTTATTTCGTCAAAATATGTAAATAAGTTTGGGAGATATGGCGAATAGTATGTAGTATATAGTAACAATGATTAACAATATAATATATATGTAGAATGATATATGCTATATTGTTGAATAGTTGCCTAACAACACATTTATACCAAATAGGGGAGTTTTTAAAAAAAATTGAAGAAATTAGTGGTTGAAGCCATACATTTTCCAGTTACAACGATTGTCACGTTGTCTCATCAGCCGTGAGAGGGTTAACTATTTCTTCTAAAGCAACAGGTACTACGTTCATTTTTTTGTGCAGTTTGTAGTAATTTGTGCATTAGTTTCCCATGATGATGTGTAGAACATTTAGTTAGCATATTTGGTTGAGATTTGGAAAAAATATACAGGGTGATGCAAAATTCAGCTTTGTAGTGCAGAAAGTTTAACTTGGTTTTCAAAATGTGAAGAAAGTGCATATATTAACGAATGCCCTGTATGTACTTCTGAATGGCACACTAACATACTCCCCTTTTATCATTCGTTAACCACAGTATAGTGTGTCAAAGCCAGATATAATGGAATCGAATCTGTTTTATTTTGAAAAATACTAAAAAACAGAAACAAACGTTATAAGAGGAATTTTAATGTTTCTTCAAGGGCAAAGGACCTTTATCGCAACCGTACAAAATGGATGGGTTTGCTCTTCAATTTGAGCTTTATTTCGTCAAAATATGTAAATAAGTTTGGGAGATATGGCGAATAGTATGTAGTATATAGTAACAATGTATAACAATATAATATATATGTAGAATGACATATGCTATATTGTTGAATAGTTGCCTAACAACATATATGTACCAAATAGGAGAGTTTTTTAAAAAAAATTGAAGAAATTAGTGGTTGAAGCCATACATTTTCCAGTTACAACGAGTGTCACGTGGTCTCATCAGCCGTGAGAGGGTTAACTATTTCTTCTAAAGCAACAGGTACTACGTTCATTTTTTAATGCAGTTTGTACGAATTTGTGCATTTATTTTCCGCTGATGATGTGTAGAACATTTAGTTAGCATATTTGGTTGAGATTTGGAAAAAATATACAGGGTGATGCAAAATTCAGCTTTGTAGTACAGAAAGTATAAATTGGTTTTCAAAATGTGAAGAAAGTGCATATATTAACGAATGTCCTGTATGTACTTCTGAATGGCACAGTAACATATTCCTCTTTTATCATTCGTTAACCACAGTATGGTGTGTCAAAGCCACATATAATGGAATCGAATCTGTTTTATTTTGAAAAAAACTAAAAAAGAGAAACAAACGTTGTAACAGGAATTTTAACGTTTTTTCAAGGGCAAGGACCTTTATCGCAACCGTACAAAATGGATAGGTTTGCTCTTCAATTTGACCTTTATTTCGTCAAAATATGTAAATAAGTTTGGGAGATATGGCGAATAGTATGTAGTATATAGTAACAATGGATAACAATATAATATATATGTAGAATGACATATGCTATATTGTTGAATAGTTGCCTAACAACATATATGTACCAAATAGGAGAGTTTTTTAAAAAAAAATTGAAGAAATTAGTGGTTGAAGCCATACATTTTCCAGTTACAACGAGTGTCACGTGGTCTCATCAGCCGTGAGAGGGTTAACTATTTCTTCTAAAGCAACAGGTACTACGTTCATTTTTTTTGTGCAGTTTGTAGTAATTTGTGCATTTATTTTCCGCTGATGATGTGTAGAACATTTAGTTAGCATATTTGGTTGAGATTTGGAAAAAATATACAGGGTGATGCAAAATTCAACTTTGTAGTACAGAAAGTATAAATTGGTTTTCAAAATAGGAAGAAAGTGCGTATATTAACGACTGCCCTGTATGTACTTCTGAATGGCACAGTAACATATTCCTCTTTTATCATTCGTTAACCAGAGTATGGTGTGTCAAAGCCACATATAATGGAATCGAATCTGTTTTATTTTGAAAAAAACTAAAAAAGAGAAACAAACGTTGTAACAGGAATTTTAACGTTCCTTCAAGGGCAAAGGACACTTATCGCAACAGGACAAAATGGAGGGGTTTCCTCTTCAATTTTAGCTTTATTTCGTCAAAATATGTAAATAAGTTTGGGAGATATGGCGAATAGTATGTAGTATATAGTAACAATGGATAACAATATAATATATATGTAGAATGACATTGCTATATTGTTGAATAGTTGCCTAACAACATATATGTACCAAATAGGAGAGTTTTTTAAAAGAAATTGAAGAAATTAGTGGTTGAAGCCATACATTTTCCAGTTACAACGAGTGTCACGTGGTCTCATCAGCCGTGAGAGGGTTAACTATTTCTTCTAAAGCAACAGGTACTACGTTCATTTTTTTTGTGCAGTTTGTAGTAATTTGTGCATTTATTTTCCGGTGATGATGTGTAGAACATTTAGTTAGCATATTTGGTTGAGATTTGGAAAAAATATACAGGGTGATGCAAAATTCAACTTTGTAGTACAGAAAGTATAAATTGGTTTTCAAAATAGGAAGAAAGTGCATATATTAACGACTGCCCTGTATGTACTTCTGAATGGCATAGTAACATATTCCTCTTTTATCATTCGTTAACCACAGTATGGTGTGTCAAAGCCACATATAATGGAATCGAATCTGTTTTATTTTGAAAAAACTAAAAAAGAGAAACAAATGTTACAAGAGTAACTTTAACGTTCCTTTAAGGGCAAAGGACACTTATCGCAACAGGACAAAATGGAGGGGTTTGCTCTTCAATTTTAGCTTTATTTCGTCAAAATATGTAAATAAGTTTGGGAGATATGGCGAATAGTATGTAGTATATAGTAACAATGGATAACAATATAATATATATGTAGAATGACATATGCTATATTGTTGAATAGTTGCCTAACAACATATATATATACCAAATAGGAGAGTTTTTAAAAAAAATTGAAGAAATTAGTGGTTGAAGCCATACATTTTCCAGTTACAACGAGTGTCACGTGGTCTCATCAGCCGTGAGAGGGTTAACTATTTCTTCTAAAGCAACAGGTACTACGTTCATTTTTTAATGCAGTTTGTAGTAATTTGTGCATTTATTTTCCCGTGATGATGTGTAGAACATTTAGTTAGTATATTTAGTTGAGATTTGGAAAAAATATACAGGGAGATGCAAAATTCAGCTTTGTAGTACAGAAAGTATAAATTGGTTTTCAAAATGTGAAGAAAGTGCATATATTAACGAATGCCCTGTATGTACTTCTGAATGGCACAGTAACATATTCCTCTTTTATCATTCGTTAACCACAGTATGGTGTGTCAAAGCCACATATAATGGAATCGAATCTGTTTTATTTTGAAAAAACTAAAAATGAGAAACAAACCGTATAGGAGGAATTTTAACGTTTCTTCAAGGGCAAAGGACCTTAGCGCAACCGTACAAAATGGAGGGGTTTCCTCTTCAATTTTAGCTTTATTTCGTCAAAATATGTAAATAAGTTTGGGAGATATGGCGAATAGTATGTAGTATATAGTAACAATGATTAACAATATAATATATATGTAGAATGATATATGCTATATTGTTGAATAGTTGCCTAACAACACATTTATACCAAATAGGGGAGATTTTAAAAAAATTGAAGAAATTAGTGGTTGAAGCCATACATTTTCCAGTTACAACGATTGTCACGTTGTCTCATCAGCCGTGAGAGGGTTAACTATTTCTTCTAAAGCAACAGGTACTACGTTCATTTTTTTGTGCAGTTTGTAGTAATTTGTGCATTAGTTTCCCATGATGATGTGTAGAACATTTAGTTAGCATATTTGGTTGAGATTTGGAAAAAATATTCAGGGTGATGCAAAATTCAGCTTTGTAGTGCAGAAAGTTTAACTTGGTTTTCAAAATGTGAAGAAAGTGCATATATTAACGAATGCCCTGTATGTACTTCTGAATGGCACACTAACATACTCCCCTTTTATCATTCGTTAACCACAGTATAGTGTGTCAAAGCCACATATAATGGAATCGAATCTGTTTTATTTTGAAAAATACTAAAAAACAGAAACAAACGTTATAAGAGGAATTTTAATGTTTCTTCAAGGGCAAAGGACCTTTATCGCAACCGTACAAAATGGATGGGTTTGCTCTTCAATTTGAGCTTTATTTCGTCAAAATATGTAAATAAGTTTGGGAGATATGGCGAATAGTATGTAGTATATAGTAACAATGGATAACAATATAATATATATGTAGAATGACATATGCTATATTGTTGAATAGTTGCCTAACAACATATATATACCAAATAGGAGAGTTTTTGAAAAAAATTGATGAAATTAGTGGTTGAAGCCATACATTTTCCAGTTACAACGAGTGTCACGTGGTCTCATCAGCCGTGAGAGGGTTAACTATTTCTTCTAAAGCAACAGGTACTACGTTCATTTTTTAATGCAGTTTGTAGTAATTTGTGCATTTATTTTCCCGTGATGATGTGTAGAACATTTAGTTAGTATATTTAGTTGAGATTTGGAAAAAATATACAGGGAGATGCAAAATTCAGCTTTGTAGTACAGAAAGTATAAATTGGTTTTCAAAATGTGAAGAAAGTGCATATATTAACGAATGCCCTGTATGTACTTCTGAATGGCACAGTAACATATTCCTCTTTTATCATTCGTTAACCACAGTATGGTGTGTCAAAGCCACATATAATGGAATCGAATCTGTTTTATTTTGAAAAAAACTAAAAAAGAGAAACAAACGTTGTAACAGGAATTTTAACGTTCCTTCAAGGGCAAAGGACACTTATCGCAAGAGGACAAAATGGAGGGGTTTCCTCTTCAATTTTAGCTTTATTTCGTCAAAATATGTAAATAAGTTTGGGAGATATGGCGAATAGTATGTAGTATATAGTAGCAATGGATAACAATATAATATATATGTAGAATGACATATGCTATATTGTTGAATAGTTGCCTAACAACATATATATACCAAATAGGAGAGTTTTTAAAAAAAATTGAAGAAATTAGTGGTTGAAGCCATACATTTTCCAGTTCCAACGAGTGTCACGTGGTTTCATCAGCCGTGAGAGGGTTAACTATTTCTTCTAAAGCAACAGGTACTACGTTCATTTTTTAATGCAGTTTGTAGTAATTTGTGCATTTATTTTCCCGTGATGATGTGTAGAACATTTAGTTAGTATATTTAGTTGAGATTTGGAAAAAATATACAGGGAGATGCAAAATTCAGCTTTGTAGTACAGAAAGTATAAATTGGTTTTCAAAATGTGAAGAAAGTGCATATATTAACGAATGCCCTGTATGTACTTCTGAATGGCACAGTAACATATTCCTCTTTTATCATTCGTTAACCACAGTATGGTGTGTCAAAGCCACATATAATGGAATCGAATCTGTTTTATTTTGAAAAAACTAAAAATGAGAAACAAACCCTATAGGAGGAATTTTAACGTTTCTTCAAGGGCAAAGGACCTTAGCGCAACCGTACAAAATGGAGGGGTTTCCTCTTCAATTTTAGCTTTATTTCGTCAAAATATGTAAATAAGTTTGGGAGATATGGCGAATAGTATGTAGTATATAGTAACAATGGATATCAATATAATATATATGTAGAATGACATATGGTATATTGTTGAATAGTTGCCTAACAACATATATGTACCAAATAGGAGAGTTTTTTTTAAAAAAATTGAAGAAATTAGTGGTTGAAGCCATACATTTTCTAGTTACAACGAGTGTCACGTGGTCTCATCAGCCGTGAGAGGGTTAACTATTTCTTCTAAAGCAACAGGTACTACGTTCATTTTTTTTGTGCAGTTTGTAGTAATTTGTGCATTTATTTTCCGCTGATGATGTGTAGAACATTTAGTTAGCATATTTGGTTGAGATTTGGAAAAAATATACAGGGTGATGCAAAATTCAACTTTGTAGTACAGAAAGTATAAATTGGTTTTCAAAATAGGAAGAAAGTGCATATATTAACGACTGATCTGTATGTACTTCTGAATGGCATAGTAACATATTCCTCTTTTATCATTCGTTAACCACAGTATGGTGTGCCAAAGCCACATATAATGGAATCGAATCTGTTTTATTTTGAAAAAACTAAAAAAGAGAAACAAATGTTAGAAGAGTAACTTTAACGTTCCTTTAAGGGCAAAGGACACTTATCGCAACAGGACAAAATGGAGGGGTTTGCTCTTCAATTTTAGCTTTATTTCGTCAAAATATGTAAATAAGTTTGGGAGATATGGCGAATAGTATGTAGTATATAGTAACAATGGATAACAATATAATATATATGTAGAATGACATATGCTATATTGTTGAATAGTTGCCTAACAACATATATATACCAAATAGGAGAGTTTTTAAAAAAAATTGAAGAAATTAGTGGTTGAAGCCATACATTTTCCAGTTACAACGAGTGTCACGTGGTCTCATCAGCCGTGAGAGGGTTAACTATTTCTTCTAAAGCAACAGGTACTACGTTCATTTTTTAATGCAGTTTGTAGTAATTTGTGCATTTATTTTCCCGTGATGATGTGTAGAACATTTAGTTAGTATATTTCGTTGAGATTTGGAAAAAATATACAGGGAGATGCAAAATTCAGCTTTGTAGTACAGAAAGTATAAATTGGTTTTCAAAATGTGAAGAAAGTGCATATATTAACGAATGTCCTGTATGTACTTCTGAATGGCACGGTAACATATTTCTCTTTTATCATTCGTTAACCACAGTATGGTGTGTCAAAGCCACATATAATGGAATCGAATCTGTTTTATTTTGAAAAAACTAAAAATGAGAAACAAACCGTATAGGAGGAATTTTAACGTTTCTTCAAGGGCAAAGGACCTTAGCGCAACCGTACAAAATGGAGGGGTTTCCTCTTCAATTTTAGCTTTATTTCGTCAAAATATGTAAATAAGTTTGGGAGATATGGCGAATAGTATGTAGTATATAGTAACAATGATTAACAATATAATATATATGTAGAATGATATATGCTATATTGTTGAATAGTTGCCTAACAACACATTTATACCAAATAGGGGAGTTTTTAAAAAAATTGAAGAAATTAGTGGTTGAAGCCATACATTTTCCAGTTACAACGATTGTCACGTTGTCTCATCAGCCGTGAGAGGGTTAACTATTTCTTCTAAAGCAACAGGTACTACGTTCATTTTTTTGTGCAGTTTGTAGTAATTTGTGCATTAGTTTCCCATGATGATGTGTAGAACATTTAGTTAGCATATTTGGTTGAGATTTGGAAAAAATATACAGGGTGATGCAAAATTCAGCTTTGTAGTGCAGAAAGTTTAACTTGGTTTTCAAAATGTGAAGAAAGTGCATATATTAACGAATGCCCTGTATGTACTTCTGAATGGCACACTAACATACTCCCCTTTTATCATTCGTTAACCACAGTATAGTGTGTCAAAGCCACATATAATGGAATCGAATCTGTTTTATTTTGAAAAATACTAAAAAACAGAAACAAACGTTATAAGAGGAATTTTAATGTTTCTTCAAGGGCAAAGGACCTTTATCGCAACCGTACAAAATGGATGGGTTTGCTCTTCAATTTGAGCTCTATTTCGTCAAAATATGTAAATAAGTTTGGGAGATATGGCGAATAGTATGTAGTATATAGTAACAATGTATAACAATATAATATATATGTAGAATGACATATGCTATATTGTTGAATAGTTGCCTAACAACATATATGTACCAAATAGGAGAGTTTTTTAAAAAAAAATTGAAGAAATTAGTGGTTGAAGCCATACATTTTCCAGTTACAACGAGTGTCACGTGGTCTCATCAGCCGTGAGAGGGTTAACTATTTCTTCTAAAGCAACAGGTACTACGTTCATTTTTTAATGCAGTTTGTACGAATTTGTGCATTTATTTTCCGCTGATGATGTGTAGAACATTTAGTTAGCATATTTGGTTGAGATTTGGAAAAAATATACAGGGTGATGCAAAATTCAGCTTTGTAGTACAGAAAGTATAAATTGGTTTTCAAAATGTGAAGAAAGTGCATATATTAACGAATGTCCTGTATGTACTTCTGAATGGCACAGTAACATATTCCTCTTTTATCATTCGTTAACCACAGTATGGTGTGTCAAAGCCACATATAATGGAATCGAATCTGTTTTATTTTGAAAAAAACTAAAAATGAGAAACAAAGGTTGTAACAGGAATTTTAACGTTTCTTCAAGGGCAAGGACCTTTATCGCAACCGTACAAAATGGATAGGTTTCCTCTTCAATTTTAGCTTTATTTCGTCAAAATATGTAAATAAGTTTGGGAGATATGGCGAATAGTATGTAGTATATAGTAACAAAGATTAACAATATAATATATATGTAGAATGATATATGCTATATTGTTGAATAGTTGCCTAACAACACATTTATACCAAATAGGGGAGTTTTTAAAAAAATTGAAGAAATTAGTGGTTGAAGCCATAAATTTTCCAGTTACAACGATTGTCACGTTGTCTCATCAGCCGTGAGAGGGTTAACTATTTCTTCTAAAGCAACAGGTACTACGTTCATTTTTTTGTGCAGTTTGTAGTAATTTGTGCATTAGTTTCCCATGATGATGTGTAGAACATTTAGTTAGCATATTTGGTTGAGATTTGGAAAAAATATACAGGGTGATGCAAAATTCAGCTTTGTAGTGCAGAAAGTTTAACTTGGTTTTCAAAATGTGAAGAAAGTGCATATATTAACGAATGCCCTGTATGTACTTCTGAATGGCACACTAACATACTCCCCTTTTATCATTCGTTAACCATAGTGTGGTGTGTCAAAGCCACATATAATGGAATCGAATCTGTTTTATTTTGAAAAAAACTAAAAAAGAGAAACAAACGTTATAAGAGGAATTTTAATGTTTCTTCAAGGGCAAAGGACCTTTATCGCAACCGTACAAAATGGATGGGTTTGCTCTTCAATTTGAGCTTTATTTCGTCAAAATATGTAAATAAGTTTGGGAGATATGGCGAATAGTATGTAGTATATAGTAACAATGTATAACAATATAATATATATGTAGAATGACATATGCTATATTGTTGAATAGTTGCCTAACAACATATATGTACCAAATAGGAGAGTTTTTTAAAAAAAATTGAAGAAATTAGTGGTTGAAGCCATACATTTTCCAGTTACAACGAGTGTCACGTGGTCTCATCAGCCGTGAGAGGGTTAACTATTTCTTCTAAAGCAACAGGTACTACGTTCATTTTTTAATGCAGTTTGTACGAATTTGTGCATTTATTTTCCGCTGATGATGTGTAGAACATTTAGTTAGCATATTTGGTTGAGATTTGGAAAAAATATACAGGGTGATGCAAAATTCAGCTTTGTAGTACAGAAAGTATAAATTGGTTTTCAAAATGTGAAGAAAGTGCATATATTAACGAGTGTCCTGTATGTACTTCTGAATGGCACAGTAACATATTCCTCTTTTATCATTCGTTAACCACAGTATGGTGTGTCAAAGCCACATATAATGGAATCGAATCTGTTTTATTTTGAAAAAAACTAAAAAAGAGAAACAAACGTTGTAACAGGAATTTTAACGTTTCTTCAAGGGCAAGGACCTTTATCGCAACCGTAAGAAATGGATAGGTTTGCTCTTCAATTTGACCTTTATTTCGTCAAAATATGTAAATAAGTTTGGGAGATATGGCGAATAGTATGTAGTATATAGTAACAATGGATAACAATATAATATATATGTAGAATGACATATGCTATATTGTTGAATAGTTGCCTAACAACATATATGTACCAAATAGGAGAGTTTTTTAAAAAAAAATTGAAGAAATTAGTGGTTGAAGCCATACATTTTCCAGTTACAACGAGTGTCACGTGGTCTCATCAGCCGTGAGAGGGTTAACTATTTCTTCTAAAGCAACAGGTACTACGTTCATTTTTTTTGTGCAGTTTGTAGTAATTTGTGCATTTATTTTCCGCTGATGATGTGTAGAACATTTAGTTAGCATATTTGGTTGAGATTTGGAAAAAATATACAGGGTGATGCAAAATTCAACTTTGTAGTACAGAAAGTATAAATTGGTTTTCAAAATAGGAAGAAAGTGCGTATATTAACGACTGCCCTGTATGTACTTCTGAATGGCACAGTAACATATTCCTCTTTTATCATTCGTTAACCAGAGTATGGTGTGTCAAAGCCACATATAATGGAATCGAATCTGTTTTATTTTGAAAAAAACTAAAAAAGAGAAACAAACGTTGTAACAGGAATTTTAACGTTCCTTCAAGGGCAAAGGACACTTATCGCAACAGGACAAAATGGAGGGGTTTCCTCTTCAATTTTAGCTTTATTTCGTCAAAATATGTAAATAAGTTTGGGAGATATGGCGAATAGTATGTAGTATATAGTAACAATGGATAACAATATAATATATATGTAGAATGACATTGCTATATTGTTGAATAGTTGCCTAACAACATATATGTACCAAATAGGAGAGTTTTTTAAAAGAAATTGAAGAAATTAGTGGTTGAAGCCATACATTTTCCAGTTACAACGAGTGTCACGTGGTCTCATCAGCCGTGAGAGGGTTAACTATTTCTTCTAAAGCAACAGGTACTACGTTCATTTTTTTTGTGCAGTTTGTAGTAATTTGTGCATTTATTTTCCGGTGATGATGTGTAGAACATTTAGTTAGCATATTTGGTTGAGATTTGGAAAAAATATACAGGGTGATGCAAAATTCAACTTTGTAGTACAGAAAGTATAAATTGGTTTTCAAAATAGGAAGAAAGTGCATATATTAACGACTGCCCTGTATGTACTTCTGAATGGCATAGTAACATATTCCTCTTTTATCATTCGTTAACCACAGTATGGTGTGTCAAAGCCACATATAATGGAATCGAATCTGTTTTATTTTGAAAAAACTAAAAAAGAGAAACAAATGTTAGAAGAGTAACTTTAACGTTCCTTTAAGGGCAAAGGACACTTATCGCAACAGGACAAAATGGAGGGGTTTGCTCTTCAATTTTAGCTTTATTTCGTCAAAATATGTAAATAAGTTTGGGAGATATGGCGAATAGTATGTAGTATATAGTAACAATGGATAACAATATAATATATATGTAGAATGACATTGCTATATTGTTGAATAGTTGCCTAACAACATATATATATACCAAATAGGAGAGTTTTTAAAAAAAATTGAAGAAATTAGTGGTTGAAGCCATACATTTTCCAGTTACAACGAGTGTCACGTGGTCTCATCAGCCGTGAGAGGGTTAACTATTTCTTCTAAAGCAACAGGTACTACGTTCATTTTTTAATGCAGTTTGTAGTAATTTGTGCATTTATTTTCCCGTGATGATGTGTAGAACATTTAGTTAGTATATTTAGTTGAGATTTGGAAAAAATATACAGGGAGATGCAAAATTCAGCTTTGTAGTACAGAAAGTATAAATTGGTTTTCAAAATGTGAAGAAAGTGCATATATTAACGAATGCCCTGTATGTACTTCTGAATGGCACAGTAACATATTCCTCTTTTATCATTCGTTAACCACAGTATGGTGTGTCAAAGCCACATATAATGGAATCGAATCTGTTTTATTTTGAAAAAACTAAAAATGAGAAACAAACCGTATAGGAGGAATTTTAACGTTTCTTCAAGGGCAAAGGACCTTAGCGCAACCGTACAAAATGGAGGGGTTTCCTCTTCAATTTTAGCTTTATTTCGTCAAAATATGTAAATAAGTTTGGGAGATATGGCGAATAGTATGTAGTATATAGTAACAATGATTAACAATATAATATATATGTAGAATGATATATGCTATATTGTTGAATAGTTGCCTAACAACACATTTATACCAAATAGGGGAGTTTTTAAAAAAAATTGAAGAAATTAGTGGTTGAAGCCATACATTTTCCAGTTACAACGATTGTCACGTTGTCTCATCAGCCGTGAGAGGGTTAACTATTTCTTCTAAAGCAACAGGTACTACGTTCATTTTTTTGTGCAGTTTGTAGTAATTTGTGCATTAGTTTCCCATGATGATGTGTAGAACATTTAGTTAGCATATTTGGTTGAGATTTGGAAAAAATATACAGGGTGATGCAAAATTCAGCTTTGTAGTGCAGAAAGTTTAACTTGGTTTTCAAAATGTGAAGAAAGTGCATATATTAACGAATGCCCTGTATGTACTTCTGAATGGCACACTAACATACTCCCCTTTTATCATTCGTTAACCACAGTATAGTGTGTCAAAGCCACATATAATGGAATCGAATCTGTTTTATTTTGAAAAATACTAAAAAACAGAAACAAACGTTATAAGAGGAATTTTAATGTTTCTTCAAGGGCAAAGGACCTTTATCGCAACCGTACAAAATGGATGGGTTTGCTCTTCAATTTGAGCTTTATTTCGTCAAAATATGTAAATAAGTTTGGGAGATATGGCGAATAGTATGTAGTATATAGTAACAATGTATAACAATATAATATATATGTAGAATGACATATGCTATATTGTTGAATAGTTGCCTAACAACATATATGTACCAAATAGGAGAGTTTTTTAAAAAAAATTGAAGAAATTAGTGGTTGAAGCCATACATTTTCCAGTTACAACGAGTGTCACGTGGTCTCATCAGCCGTGAGAGGGTTAACTATTTCTTCTAAAGCAACAGGTACTACGTTCATTTTTTAATGCAGTTTGTACGAATTTGTGCATTTATTTTCCGCTGATGATGTGTAGAACATTTAGTTAGCATATTTGGTTGAGATTTGGAAAAAATATACAGGGTGATGCAAAATTCAGCTTTGTAGTACAGAAAGTATAAATTGGTTTTCAAAATGTGAAGAAAGTGCATATATTAACGAATGTCCTGTATGTACTTCTGAATGGCACAGTAACATATTCCTCTTTTATCATTCGTTAACCACAGTATGGTGTGTCAAAGCCACATATAATGGAATCGAATCTGTTTTATTTTGAAAAAAAATAAAAAAGAGAAACAAACGTTGTAACAGGAATTTTAACGTTTTTTCAAGGGCAAGGACCTTTATCGCAACCGTACAAAATGGATAGGTTTGCTCTTCAATTTGACCTTTATTTCGTCAAAATATGTAAATAAGTTTGGGAGATATGGCGAATAGTATGTAGTATATAGTAACAATGGATAACAATATAATATATATGTAGAATGACATATGCTATATTGTTGAATAGTTGCCTAACAACATATATGTACCAAATAGGAGAGTTTTTTAAAAAAAAATTGAAGAAATTAGTGGTTGAAGCCATACATTTTCCAGTTACAACGAGTGTCACGTGGTCTCATCAGCCGTGAGAGGGTTAACTATTTCTTCTAAAGCAACAGGTACTACGTTCATTTTTTTTGTGCAGTTTGTAGTAATTTGTGCATTTATTTTCCGCTGATGATGTGTAGAACATTTAGTTAGCATATTTGGTTGAGATTTGGAAAAAATATACAGGGTGATGCAAAATTCAACTTTGTAGTACAGAAAGTATAAATTGGTTTTCAAAATAGGAAGAAAGTGCGTATATTAACGACTGCCCTGTATGTACTTCTGAATGGCACAGTAACATATTCCTCTTTTATCATTCGTTAACCAGAGTATGGTGTGTCAAAGCCACATATAATGGAATCGAATCTGTTTTATTTTGAAAAAAACTAAAAAAGAGAAACAAACGTTGTAACAGGAATTTTAACGTTCCTTCAAGGGCAAAGGACACTTATCGCAACAGGACAAAATGGAGGGGTTTCCTCTTCAATTTTAGCTTTATTTCGTCAAAATATGTAAATAAGTTTGGGAGATATGGCGAATAGTATGTAGTATATAGTAACAATGGATAACAATATAATATATATGTAGAATGACATTGCTATATTGTTGAATAGTTGCCTAACAACATATATGTACCAAATAGGAGAGTTTTTTAAAAGAAATTGAAGAAATTAGTGGTTGAAGCCATACATTTTCCAGTTACAACGAGTGTCACGTGGTCTCATCAGCCGTGAGAGGGTTAACTATTTCTTCTAAAGCAACAGGTACTACGTTCATTTTTTTTGTGCAGTTTGTAGTAATTTGTGCATTTATTTTCCGGTGATGATGTGTAGAACATTTAGTTAGCATATTTGGTTGAGATTTGGAAAAAATATACAGGGTGATGCAAAATTCAACTTTGTAGTACAGAAAGTATAAATTGGTTTTCAAAATAGGAAGAAAGTGCATATATTAACGACTGCCCTGTATGTACTTCTGAATGGCATAGTAACATATTCCTCTTTTATCATTCGTTAACCACAGTATGGTGTGTCAAAGCCACATATAATGGAATCGAATCTGTTTTATTTTGAAAAAACTAAAAAAGAGAAACAAATGTTAGAAGAGTAACTTTAACGTTCCTTTAAGGGCAAAGGACACTTATCGCAACAGGACAAAATGGAGGGGTTTGCTCTTCAATTTTAGCTTTATTTCGTCAAAATATGTAAATAAGTTTGGGAGATATGGCGAATAGTATGTAGTATATAGTAACAATGGATAACAATATAATATATATGTAGAATGACATTGCTATATTGTTGAATAGTTGCCTAACAACATATATATATACCAAATAGGAGAGTTTTTTAAAAAAAATTGAAGAAATTAGTGGTTGAAGCCATACATTTTCCAGTTACAACGAGTGTCACGTGGTCTCATCAGCCGTGAGAGGGTTAACTATTTCTTCTAAAGCAACAGGTACTACGTTCATTTTTTAATGCAGTTTGTAGTAATTTGTGTATTTATTTTCCCGTGATGATGTGTAGAACATTTAGTTAGTATATTTAGTTGAGATTTGGAAAAAATATACAGGGAGATGCAAAATTCAGCTTTGTAGTACAGAAAGTATAAATTGGTTTTCAAAATGTGAAGAAAGTGCATATATTAACGAATGCCCTGTATGTACTTCTGAATGGCACAGTAACATATTCCTCTTTTATCATTCGTTAACCACAGTATGGTGTGTCAAAGCCACATATAATGGAATCGAATCTGTTTTATTTTGAAAAAACTAAAAATGAGAAACAAACCGTATAGGAGGAATTTTAACGTTTCTTCAAGGGCAAAGGACCTTAGCGCAACCGTACAAAATGGAGGGGTTTCCTCTTCAATTTTAGCTTTATTTCGTCAAAATATGTAAATAAGTTTGGGAGATATGGCGAATAGTATGTAGTATATAGTAACAATGATTAACAATATAATATATATGTAGAATGATATATGCTATATTGTTGAATAGTTGCCTAACAACACATTTATACCAAATAGGGGAGTTTTTAAAAAAAATTGAAGAAATTAGTGGTTGAAGCCATACATTTTCCAGTTACAACGAGTGTCACGTGGTCTCATCAGCCGTGAGAGGGTTAACTATTTCTTCTAAAGCAACAGGTACTACGTTCATTTTTTTGTGCAGTTTGTAGTAATTTGTGCATTAGTTTCCCATGATGATGTGTAGAACATTTAGTTAGCATATTTGGTTGAGATTTGGAAAAAATATACAGGGTGATGCAAAATTCAGCTTTGTAGTGCAGAAAGTTTAACTTGGTTTTCAAAATGTGAAGAAAGTGCATATATTAACGAATGCCCTGTATGTACTTCTGAATGGCACACTAACATACTCCCCTTTTATCATTCGTTAACCACAGTATAGTGTGTCAAAGCCACATATAATGGAATCGAATCTGTTTTATTTTGAAAAATACTAAAAAACAGAAACAAACGTTATAAGAGGAATTTTAATGTTTCTTCAAGGGCAAAGGACCTTTATCGCAACCGTACAAAATGGATGGGTTTGCTCTTCAATTTGAGCTTTATTTCGTCAAAATATGTAAATAAGTTTGGGAGATATGGCGAATAGTATGTAGTATATAGTAACAATGTATAACAATATAATATATATGTAGAATGACATATGCTATATTGTTGAATAGTTGCCTAACAACATATATGTACCAAATAGGAGAGTTTTTTAAAAAAAATTGAAGAAATTAGTGGTTGAAGCCATACATTTTCCAGTTACAACGAGTGTCACGTGGTCTCATCAGCCGTGAGAGGGTTAACTATTTCTTCTAAAGCAACAGGTACTACGTTCATTTTTTAATGCAGTTTGTACGAATTTGTGCATTTATTTTCCGCTGATGATGTGTAGAACATTTAGTTAGCATATTTGGTTGAGATTTGGAAAAAATATACAGGGTGAGGCAAAATTCAGCTTTGTAGTACAGAAAGTATAAATTGGTTTTCAAAATGTGAAGAAAGTGCATATATTAACGAATGTCCTGTATGTACTTCTGAATGGCACAGTAACATATTCCTCTTTTATCATTCGTTAACCACAGTATGGTGTGTCAAAGCCACATATAATGGAATCGAATCTGTTTTATTTTGAAAAAAACTAAAAAAGAGAAACAAACGTTGTAACAGGAATTTTAACGTTCCTTCAAGGGCAAAGGACACTTCTCGCAACAGGACAAAATGGAGGGGTTTCCTCTTCAATTTTAGCTTTATTTCGTCAAAATATGTAAATAAGTTTGGGAGATATGGCGAATAGTATGTAGTATATAGTAACAATGGATAACAATATAATATATATGTAGAATGACATTGCTATATTGTTGAATAGTTGCCTAACAACATATATGTACCAAATAGGAGAGTTTTTTAAAAGAAATTGAAGAAATTAGTGGTTGAAGCCATACATTTTCCAGTTACAACGAGTGTCACGTGGTCTCATCAGCCGTGAGAGGGTTAACTATTTCTTCTAAAGCAACAGGTACTACGTTCATTTTTTTTGTGCAGTTTGTAGTAATTTGTGCATTTATTTTCCGGTGATGATGTGTAGAACATTTAGTTAGCATATTTGGTTGAGATTTGGAAAAAATATACAGGGTGATGCAAAATTCAACTTTGTAGTACAGAAAGTATAAATTGGTTTTCAAAATAGGAAGAAAGTGCATATATTAACGACTGCCCTGTATGTACTTCTGAATGGCATAGTAACATATTCCTCTTTTATCATTCGTTAACCACAGTATGGTGTGTCAAAGCCACATATAATGGAATCGAATCTGTTTTATTTTGAAAAAACTAAAAAAGAGAAACAAATGTTACAAGAGTAACTTTAACGTTCCTTTAAGGGCAAAGGACACTTATCGCAACAGGACAAAATGGAGGGGTTTGCTCTTCAATTTTAGCTTTATTTCGTCAAAATATGTAAATAAGTTTGGGAGATATGGCGAATAGTATGTAGTATATAGTAACAATGGATAACAATATAATATATATGTAGAATGACATATGCTATATTGTTGAATAGTTGCCTAACAACATATATATATACCAAATAGGAGAGTTTTTAAAAAAAATTGAAGAAATTAGTGGTTGAAGCCATACATTTTCCAGTTACAACGAGTGTCACGTGGTCTCATCAGCCGTGAGAGGGTTAACTATTTCTTCTAAAGCAACAGGTACTACGTTCATTTTTTAATGCAGTTTGTAGTAATTTGTGCATTTATTTTCCCGTGATGATGTGTAGAACATTTAGTTAGTATATTTAGTTGAGATTTGGAAAAAATATACAGGGAGATGCAAAATTCAGCTTTGTAGTACAGAAAGTATAAATTGGTTTTCAAAATGTGAAGAAAGTGCATATATTAACGAATGCCCTGTATGTACTTCTGAATGGCACAGTAACATATTCCTCTTTTATCATTCGTTAACCACAGTATGGTGTGTCAAAGCCACATATAATGGAATCGAATCTGTTTTATTTTGAAAAAACTAAAAATGAGAAACAAACCGTATAGGAGGAATTTTAACGTTTCTTCAAGGGCAAAGGACCTTAGCGCAACCGTACAAAATGGAGGGGTTCCCTCTTCAATTTTAGCTTTATTTCGTCAAAATATGTAAATAAGTTTGGGAGATATGGCGAATAGTATGTAGTATATAGTAACAATGATTAACAATATAATATATATGTAGAATGATATATGCTATATTGTTGAATAGTTGCCTAACAACACATTTATACCAAATAGGGGAGTTTTTAAAAAAATTGAAGAAATTAGTGGTTGAAGCCATACATTTTCCAGTTACAACGATTGTCACGTTGTCTCATCAGCCGTGAGAGGGTTAACTATTTCTTCTAAAGCAACAGGTACTACGTTCATTTTTTTTGTGCAGTTTGTAGTAATTTGTGCATTAGTTTCTCATGATGATGTGTAGAACATTTAGTTAGCATATTTGGTTGAGATTTGGAAAAAATATACAGTGTGATGCAAAATTCAGCTTTGTAGTGCAGAAAGTTTAACTTGGTTTTCAAAATGTGAAGAAAGTGCATATATTAACGAATGCCCTGTATGTACTTCTGAATGGCACACTAACATACTCCCCTTTTATCATTCGTTAACCATAGTGTGGTGTGTCAAAGCCACATATAATGGAATCGAATCTGTATTATTTTGAAAAAAAAAACTAAAAAACAGAAACAAACGTTATAAGAGGAATTTTAATGTTTCTTCAAGGGCAAAGGACCTTTATCGCAACCGTACAAAATGGATGGGTTTGCTCTTCAATTTGAGCTTTATTTCGTCAAAATATGTAAATAAGTTTGGGAGATATGGCGAATAGTATGTAGTATATAGTAACAATGGATAACAATATAATATATATGTAGAATGACATATGCTATATTGTTGAATAGTTGCCTAACAACATATATGTACCAAATAGGAGAGTTTTTTAAAAAAAATTTGAAGAAATTAGTGGTTGAAGCCATACATTTTCCAGTTACAACGAGTGTCACGTGGTCTCATCAGCCGTGAGAGGGTTAACTATTTCTTCTAAAGCAACAGGTACTACGTTCATTTTTTTTGTGCAGTTTGTAGTAATTTGTGCATTTATTTTCCGCTGATGATGTGTAGAACATTTAGTTAGCATATTTGGTTGAGATTTGGAAAAAATATACAGGGTGATGCAAAATTCAACTTTGTAGTACAGAAAGTATAAATTGGTTTTCAAAATAGGAAGAAAGTGCATATATTAACGACTGCCCTGTATGTACTTCTGAATGGCATAGTAACATATTCCTCTTTTATCATTCGTTAACCACAGTATGGTGTGTCAAAGCCACATATAATGGAATCGAATCTGTTTTATTTTGAAAAAAACTAAAAAAGAGAAACAAAGGTTGTAACAGGAATTTTAACGTTCCTTCAAGGGCAAAGGACACTTATCGCAACAGGACAAAATGGAGGGGTTTCCTCTTCAATTTTAGCTTTATTTCGTCAAAATATGTAAATAAGTTTGGGAGATATGGCGAATAGTATGTAGTATATAGTAACAATGGATAACAATATAATATATATGTAGAATGACATATGCTATATTGTTGAATAGTTGCCTAACAACATATATGTACCAAATAGGAGAGTTTTTTAAAAGAAATTGAAGAAATTAGTGGTTGAAGCCATACATTTTCCAGTTACAACGAGTGTCACGTGGTCTCATCAGCCGTGAGAGGGTTAACTATTTCTTCTAAAGCAACAGGTACTACGTTCATTTTTTTTGTGCAGTTTGTAGTAATTTGTGCATTTATTTTCCGCTGATGATGTGTAGAACATTTAGTTAGCATATTTGGTTGAGATTTGGAAAAAATATACAGGGTGATGCAAAATTCAACTTTGTAGTACAGAAAGTATAAATTGGTTTTCAAAATAGGAAGAAAGTGCGTATATTAACGACTGCCCTGTATGTACTTCTGAATGGCACAGTAACATATTCCTCTTTTATCATTCGTTAACCAGAGTATGGTGTGTCAAAGCCACATATAATGGAATCGAATCTGTTTTATTTTAAAAAAAAACTAAAAAAGAGAAACAAACGTTGTAACAGGAATTTTAACGTTCCTTCAAGGGCAAAGGACACTTATCGCAACAGGACAAAATGGAGGGGTTTCCTCTTCAATTTTAGCTTTATTTCGTCAAAATATGTAAATAAGTTTGGGAGATATGGCGAATAGTATGTAGTATATAGTAACAATGGATAACAATATAATATATATGTAGAATGACATATGCTATATTGTTGAATAGTTGCCTAACAACATATATGTACCAAATAGGAGAGTTTTTTAAAAGAAATTGAAGAAATTAGTGGTTGAAGCCATACATTTTCCAGTTACAACGAGTGTCACGTGGTCTCATCAGCCGTGAGAGGTTAACTATTTCTTCTAAAGCAACAGGTACTACGTTCATTTTTTTTGTGCAGTTTGTAGTAATTTGTGCATTTATTTTCCGGTGATGATGTGTAGAACATTTAGTTAGCATATTTGGTTGAGATTTGGAAAAAATATACAGGGTGATGCAAAATTCAACTTTGTAGTACAGAAAGTATAAATTGGTTTTCAAAATAGGAAGAAAGTGCATATATTAACGACTGCCGTGTATGTACTTCTGAATGGCATAGTAACATATTCCTCTTTTATCATTCGTTAACCACAGTATGGTGTGTCAAAGCCACATATAATGGAATCGAATCTGTTTTATTTTGAAAAAACTAAAAAAGAGAAACAAATGTTAGAAGAGTAACTTTAACGTTCCTTTAAGGGCAAAGGACACTTATCGCAACAGGACAAAATGGAGGGGTTTGCTCTTCAATTTTAGCTTTATTTCGTCAAAATATGTAAATAAGTTTGGGAGATATGGCGAATAGTATGTAGTATATAGTAACAATGGATAACAATATAATATATATGTAGAATGACATATGCTATATTGTTGAATAGTTGCCTAACAACATATATATATACCAAATAGGAGAGTTTTTAAAAAAAATTGAAGAAATTAGTGGTTGAAGCCATACATTTTCCAGTTACAACGAGTGTCACGTGGTCTCATCAGCCGTGAGAGGGTTAACTATTTCTTCTAAAGCAACAGGTACTACGTTCATTTTTTAATGCAGTTTGTAGTAATTTGTGCATTTATTTTCCCGTGATGATGTGTAGAACATTTAGTTAGTATATTTAGTTGAGATTTGGAAAAAATATACAGGGAGATGCAAAATTCAGCTTTGTAGTACAGAAAGTATAAATTGGTTTTCAAAATGTGAAGAAAGTGCATATATTAACGAATGCCCTGTATGTACTTCTGAATGGCACAGTAACATATTCCTCTTTTATCATTCGTTAACCACAGTATGGTGTGTCAAAGCCACATATAATGGAATCGAATCTGTTTTATTTTGAAAAAACTAAAAATGAGAAACAAACCGTATAGGAGGAATTTTAACGTTTCTTCAAGGGCAAAGGACCTTAGCGCAACCGTACAAAATGGAGGGGTTTCCTCTTCAATTTTAGCTTTATTTCGTCAAAATATGTAAATAAGTTTGGGAGATATGGCGAATAGTATGTAGTATATAGTAACAATGATTAACAATATAATATATATGTAGAATGATATATGCTATATTGTTGAATAGTTGCCTAACAACACATTTATACCAAATAGGGGAGTTTTTAAAAAAATTGAAGAAATTAGTGGTTGAAGCCATACATTTTCCAGTTACAACGATTGTCACGTTGTCTCATCAGCCGTGAGAGGGTTAACTATTTCTTCTAAAGCAACAGGTACTACGTTCATTTTTTTTGTGCAGTTTGTAGTAATTTGTGCATTAGTTTCTCATGATGATGTGTAGAACATTTAGTTAGCATATTTGGTTGAGATTTGGAAAAAATATACAGTGTGATGCAAAATTCAGCTTTGTAGTGCAGAAAGTTTAACTTGGTTTTCAAAATGTGAAGAAAGTGCATATATTAACGAATGCCCTGTATGTACTTCTGAATGGCACACTAACATACTCCCCTTTTATCATTCGTTAACCATAGTGTGGTGTGTCAAAGCCACATATAATGGAATCGAATCTGTATTATTTTGAAAAAAAAACTAAAAAACAGAAACAAACGTTATAAGAGGAATTTTAATGTTTCTTCAAGGGCAAAGGACCTTTATCGCAACCGTACAAAATGGATGGGTTTGCTCTTCAATTTGAGCTTTATTTCGTCAAAATATGTAAATAAGTTTGGGAGATATGGCGAATAGTATGTAGTATATAGTAACAATGGATAACAATATAATATATATGTAGAATGACATATGCTATATTGTTGAATAGTTGCCTAACAACATATATGTACCAAATAGGAGAGTTTTTTAAAAAAAATTTGAAGAAATTAGTGGTTGAAGCCATACATTTTCCAGTTACAACGAGTGTCACGTGGTCTCATCAGCCGTGAGAGGGTTAACTATTTCTTCTAAAGCAACAGGTACTACGTTCATTTTTTTTGTGCAGTTTGTAGTAATTTGTGCATTTATTTTCCGCTGATGATGTGTAGAACATTTAGTTAGCATATTTGGTTGAGATTTGGAAAAAATATACAGGGTGATGCAAAATTCAACTTTGTAGTACAGAAAGTATAAATTGGTTTTCAAAATAGGAAGAAAGTGCATATATTAACGACTGCCCTGTATGTACTTCTGAATGGCATAGTAACATATTCCTCTTTTATCATTCGTTAACCACAGTATGGTGTGTCAAAGCCACATATAATGGAATCGAATCTGTTTTATTTTGAAAAAAACTAAAAAAGAGAAACAAAGGTTGTAACAGGAATTTTAACGTTCCTTCAAGGGCAAAGGACACTTATCGCAACAGGACAAAATGGAGGGGTTTCCTCTTCAATTTTAGCTTTATTTCGTCAAAATATGTAAATAAGTTTGGGAGATATGGCGAATAGTATGTAGTATATAGTAACAATGGATAACAATATAATATATATGTAGAATGACATATGCTATATTGTTGAATAGTTGCCTAACAACATATATGTACCAAATAGGAGAGTTTTTTAAAAGAAATTGAAGAAATTAGTGGTTGAAGCCATACATTTTCCAGTTACAACGAGTGTCACGTGGTCTCATCAGCCGTGAGAGGGTTAACTATTTCTTCTAAAGCAACAGGTACTACGTTCATTTTTTTTTGTGCAGTTTGTAGTAATTTGTGCATTTATTTTCCGGTGATGATGTGTAGAACATTTAGTTAGCATATTTGGTTGAGATTTGGAAAAAATATACAGGGTGATGCAAAATTCAACTTTGTAGTACAGAAAGTATAAATTGGTTTTCAAAATAGGAAGAAAGTGCATATATTAACGACTGCCCTGTATGTACTTCTGAATGGCATAGTAACATATTCCTCTTTTATCATTCGTTAACCACAGTATGGTGTGTCAAAGCCACATATAATGGAATCGAATCTGTTTTATTTTGAAAAAACTAAAAAAGAGAAACAAATGTTAGAAGAGTAACTTTAACGTTCCTTTAAGGGCAAAGGACACTTATCGCAACAGGACAAAATGGAGGGGTTTGCTCTTCAATTTTAGCTTTATTTCGTCAAAATATGTAAATAAGTTTGGGAGATATGGCGAATAGTATGTAGTATATAGTAACAATGGATAACAATATAATATATATGTAGAATGACATATGCTATATTGTTGAATAGTTGCCTAACAACATATATATATACCAAATACGAGAGTTTTTAAAAAAAATTGAAGAAATTAGTGGTTGAAGCCATACATTTTCCAGTTACAACGAGTGTCACGTGGTCTCATCAGCCGTGAGAGGGTTAACTATTTCTTCTAAAGCAACAGGTACTACGTTCATTTTTTAATGCAGTTTGTAGTAATTTGTGCATTTATTTTCCCGTGATGATGTGTAGAACATTTAGTTAGTATATTTAGTTGAGATTTGGAAAAAATATACAGGGAGATGCAAAATTCAGCTTTGTAGTACAGAAAGTATAAATTGGTTTTCAAAATGTGAAGAAAGTGCATATATTAACGAATGCCCTGTATGTACTTCTGAATGGCACAGTAACATATTCCTCTTTTATCATTCGTTAACCACAGTATGGTGTGTCAAAGCCACATATAATGGAATCGAATCTGTTTTATTTTGAAAAAACTAAAAATGAGAAACAAACCGTATGGGAGGAATTTTAACGTTTCTTCAAGGGCAAAGGACCTTAGCGCAACCGTACAAAATGGAGGGGTTTCTTCTTCAATTTTAGCTTTATTTCGTCAAAATATGTAAATAAGTTTGGGAGATATGGCGAATAGTATGTAGTATATAGTAACAATGATTAACAATATAATATATATGTAGAATGATATATGCTATATTGTTGAATAGTTGCCTAACAACACATTTATACCAAATAGGAGAGTTTTTAAAAAAATTGAAGAAATTAGTGGTTGAAGCCATACATTTTCCAGTTACAACGAGTGTCACGTGGTCTCATCAGCCGTGAGAGGGTTAACTATTTCTTCTAAAGCAACAGGTACTACGTTCATTTTTTAATGCAGTTTGTAGGAATTTGTGCATTTATTTTCCGCTGATGATGTGTAGAACATTTAGTTAGCATATTTGGTTGAGATTTGGAAAAAATATACAGGGTGATGCAAAATTCAGCTTTGTAGTACAGAAAGTATAAATTGGTTTTCAAAATGTGAAGAAAGTGCATATATTAACGAATGTCCTGTATGTACTTCTGAATGGCACAGTAACATATTCCTCTTTTATCATTCGTTAACCACAGTATGGTGTGTCAAAGCCACATATAATGGAATCGAATCTGTTTTATTTTGAAAAAAACTAAAAAAGAGAAACAAAGGTTGTAACAGGAATTTTAACGTTTCTTCAAGGGCAAGGACCTTTATCGCAACCGTACAAAATGGATAGGTTTCCTCTTCAATTTTAGCTTTATTTCGTCAAAATATGTAAATAAGTTTGGGAGATATGGCGAATAGTATGTAGTATATAGTAACAAAGATTAACAATATAATATATATGTAGAATGATATATGCTATATTGTTGAATAGTTGCCTAACAACACATTTATACCAAATAGGGGAGTTTTTAAAAAAATTGAAGAAATTAGTGGTTGAAGCCATACATTTTCCAGTTACAACGATTGTCACGTTGTCTCATCAGCCGTGAGAGGGTTAACTATTTCTTCTAAAGCAACAGGTACTACGTTCATTTTTTTTGTGCAGTTTGTAGTAATTTGTGCATTAGTTTCCCATGATGATGTGTAGAACATTTAGTTAGCATATTTGGTTGAGATTTGGAAAAAATATACAGGGTGATGCAAAATTCAGCTTTGTAGTGCAGAAAGTTTAACTTGGTTTTCAAAATGTGAAGAAAGTGCATATATTAACGAATGCCCTGTATGTACTTCTGAATGGCACACTAACATACTCCCCTTTTATCATTCGTTAACCATAGTGTGGTGTGTCAAAACCACATATAATGGAATCGAATCTGTTTTATTTTGAAAAAAACTAAAAAACAGAAACAAACGTTATAAGAGGAATTTTAATGTTTCTTCAAGGGCAAAGGACCTTTATCGCAACCGTACAAAATGGATGGGTTTGCTCTTCAATTTGAGCTTTATTTCGTCAAAATATGTAAATAAGTTTGGGAGATATGGCGAATAGTATGTAGTATATAGTAACAATGTATAACAATATAATATATATGTAGAATGACATATGCTATATTGTTGAATAGTTGCCTAACAACATATATGTACCAAATAGGAGAGTTTTTTAAAAAAAATTGAAGAAATTAGTGGTTGAAGCCATACATTTTCCAGTTACAACGAGTGTCACGTGGTCTCATCAGCCGTGAGAGGGTTAACTATTTCTTTTAAAGCAACAGGTACTACGTTGATTTTTTAATGCAGTTTGTACGAATTTGTGCATTTATTTTCCGCTGATGATGTGTAGAACATTTAGTTAGCATATTTGGTTGAGATTTGGAAAAAATATACAGGGTGATGCAAAATTCAGCTTTGTAGTACAGAAAGTATAAATTGGTTTTCAAAATGTGAAGAAAGTGCATATATTAACGAATGTCCTGTATGTACTTCTGAATGGCACAGTAACATATTCCTCTTTTATCATTCGTTAACCACAGTATGGTGTGTCAAAGCCACATATAATGGAATCGAATCTGTTTTATTTTGAAAAAAACTAAAAAAGAGAAACAAACGTTGTAACAGGAATTTTAACGTTTCTTCAAGGGCAAGGACCTTTATCGCAACCGTACAAAATGGATAGGTTTGCTCTTCAATTTGAGCTTTATTTCGTCAAAATATGTAAATAAGTTTGGGAGATATGGCGAATAGTATGTAGTATATAGTAACAATGGATAACAATATAATATATATGTAGAATGACATATGCTATATTGTTGAATAGTTGCCTAACAACATATATGTACCAAATAGGAGAGTTTTTTAAAAAAAATTGAAGAAATTAGTGGTTGAAGCCATACATTTTCCAGTTACAACGAGTGTCACGTGGTCTCATCAGCCGTGAGAGGGTTAACTATTTCTTCTAAAGCAACAGGTACTACGTTCATTTTTTTTGTGCAGTTTGTAGTAATTTGTGCATTTATTTTCCGCTGATGATGTGTAGAACATTTAGTTAGCATATTTGGTTGAGATTTGGAAAAAATATACAGGGTGATGCAAAATTCAACTTTGTAGTACAGAAAGTATAAATTGGTTTTCAAAATAGGAAGAAAGTGCATATATTAACGACTGCCCTGTATGTACTTCTGAATGGCACAGTAACATATTCTTCTTTTATCATTCGTTAACCAGAGTATGGTGTGTCAAAGCCACATATAATGGAATCGAATCTGTTTTATTTTGAAAAAAACTAAAAAAGAGAAACAAACGTTGTAACAGGAATTTTAACGTTCCTTCAAGGGCAAAGGACACTTATCGCAACAGGACAAAATGGAGGGGTTTCCTCTTCAATTTTAGCTTTATTTCGTCAAAATATGTAAATAAGTTTGGGAGATATGGCGAATAGTATGTACTATATAGTAACAATGGATAACAATATAATATATATGTAGAATGACATATGCTATATTGTTGAATAGTTGCCTAACAACATATATATACCAAATAGGAGAGTTTTTTAAAAAAATTGATGAAATTAGTGGTTGAAGCCATACATTTTCCAGTTACAACGAGTGTCACGTGGTCTCATCAGCCGTGAGAGGGTTAACTATTTCTTCTAAAGCAACAGGTACTACGTTCATTTTTTAATGCAGTTTGTAGTAATTTGTGCATTTATTTTCCCGTGATGATGTGTAGAACATTTAGTTAGTATATTTAGTTGAGATTTGGAAAAAATATACAGGGAGATGCAAAATTCAGCTTTGTAGTACAGAAAGTATAAATTGGTTTTCAAAATGTGAAGAAAGTGCATATATTAACGAATGTCCTGTATGTACTTCTGAATGGCACAGTAACATATTCCTCTTTTATCATTCGTTAACCACAGTATGGTGTGTCAAAGCCACATATAATGGAATCGAATCTGTTTTATTTTGAAAAAAACTAAAAAAGAGAAACAAAGGTTGTAACAGGAATTTTAACGTTTCTTCAAGGGCAAGGACCTTTATCGCAACCGTACAAAATGGATAGGTTTCCTCTTCAATTTTAGCTTTATTTCGTCAAAATATGTAAATAAGTTTGGGAGATATGGCGAATAGTATGTAGTATATAGTAACAAAGATTAACAATATAATATATATGTAGAATGATATATGCTATATTGTTGAATAGTTGCCTAACAACACATTTATACCAAATAGGGGAGTTTTTAAAAAAATTGAAGAAATTAGTGGTTGAAGCCATACATTTTCCAGTTACAACGATTGTCACGTTGTCTCATCAGCCGTGAGAGGGTTAACTATTTCTTCTAAAGCAACAGGTACTACGTTCATTTTTTTTGTGCAGTTTGTAGTAATTTGTGCATTAGTTTCCCATGATGATGTGTAGAACATTTAGTTAGCATATTTGGTTGAGATTTGGAAAAAATATACAGGGTGATGCAAAATTCAGCTTTGTAGTGCAGAAAGTTTAACTTGGTTTTCAAAATGTGAAGAAAGTGCATATATTAACGAATGCCCTGTATGTACTTCTGAATGGCACACTAACATACTCCCCTTTTATCATTCGTTAACCATAGTGTGGTGTGTCAAAGCCACATATAATGGAATCGAATCTGTTTTATTTTGAAAAAAACTAAAAAACAGAAACAAACGTTATAAGAGGAATTTTAATGTTTCTTCAAGGGCAAAGGACCTTTATCGCAACCGTACAAAATGGATGGGTTTGCTCTTCAATTTGAGCTTTATTTCGTCAAAATATGTAAATAAGTTTGGGAGATATGGCGAATAGTATGTAGTATATAGTAACAATGTATAACAATATAATATATATGTAGAATGACATATGCTATATTGTTGAATAGTTGCCTAACAACATATATGTACCAAATAGGAGAGTTTTTTAAAAAAAATTGAAGAAATTAGTGGTTGAAGCCATACATTTTCCAGTTACAACGAGTGTCACGTGGTCTCATCAGCCGTGAGAGGGTTAACTATTTCTTCTAAAGCAACAGGTACTACGTTGATTTTTTAATGCAGTTTGTACGAATTTGTGCATTTATTTTCCGCTGATGATGTGTAGAACATTTAGTTAGCATATTTGGTTGAGATTTGGAAAAAATATACAGGGTGATGCAAAATTCAGCTTTGTAGTACAGAAAGTATAAATTGGTTTTCAAAATGTGAAGAAAGTGCGTATATTAACGAATGTCCTGTATGTACTTCTGAATGGCACAGTAACATATTCCTCTTTTATCATTCGTTAACCACAGTATGGTGTGTCAAAGCCACATATAATGGAATCGAATCTGTTTTATTTTGAAAAAAAACTAAAAAAGAGAAACAAACGTTGTAACAGGAATTTTAACGTTTCTTCAAGGGCAAGGACCTTTATCGCAACCGTACAAAATGGATAGGTTTGCTCTTCAATTTGAGCTTTATTTCGTCAAAATATGTAAATAAGTTTGGGAGATATGGCGAATAGTATGTAGTATATAGTAACAATGGATAACAATATAATATATATGTAGAATGACATATGCTATATTGTTGAATAGTTGCCTAACAACATATATGTACCAAATAGGAGAGTTTTTTAAAAAAAAATTGAAGAAATTAGTGGTTGAAGCCATACATTTTCCAGTTACAACGAGTGTCACGTGGTCTCATCAGCCGTGAGAGGGTTAACTATTTCTTCTAAAGCAACAGGTACTACGTTCATTTTTTTTGTGCAGTTTGTAGTAATTTGTGCATTTATTTTCCGCTGATGATGTGTAGAACATTTAGTTAGCATATTTGGTTGAGATTTGGAAAAAATATACAGGGTGATGCAAAATTCAACTTTGTAGTACAGAAAGTATAAATTGGTTTTCAAAATAGGAAGAAAGTGCATATATTAACGACTGCCCTGTATGTACTTCTGAATGGCACAGTAACATATTCTTCTTTTATCATTCGTTAACCAGAGTATGGTGTGTCAAAGCCACATATAATGGAATCGAATCTGTTTTATTTTGAAAAAAACTAAAAAAGAGAAACAAACGTTGTAACAGGAATTTTAACGTTCCTTCAAGGGCAAAGGACACTTATCGCAACAGGACAAAATGGAGGGGTTTCCTCTTCAATTTTAGCTTTATTTCGTCAAAATATGTAAATAAGTTTGGGAGATATGGCGAATAGTATGTACTATATAGTAACAATGGATAACAATATAATATATATGTAGAATGACATATGCTATATTGTTGAATAGTTGCCTAACAACATATATATACCAAATAGGAGAGTTTTTAAAAAAAATTGATGAAATTAGTGGTTGAAGCCATACATTTTCCAGTTACAACGAGTGTCACGTGGTCTCATCAGCCGTGAGAGGGTTAACTATTTCTTCTAAAGCAACAGGTACTACGTTCATTTTTTAATGCAGTTTGTAGTAATTTGTGCATTTATTTTCCCGTGATGATGTGTAGAACATTTAGTTAGTATATTTAGTTGAGATTTGGAAAAAATATACAGGGAGATGCAAAATTCAGCTTTGTAGTACAGAAAGTATAAATTGGTTTTCAAAATGTGAAGAAAGTGCATATATTAACGAATGTCCTGTATGTACTTCTGAATGGCACAGTAACATATTCCTCTTTTATCATTCGTTAACCACAGTATGGTGTGTCAAAGCCACATATAATGGAATCGAATCTGTTTTATTTTGAAAAAAACTAAAAAAGAGAAACAAAGGTTGTAACAGGAATTTTAACGTTTCTTCAAGGGCAAGGACCTTTATCGCAACCGTACAAAATGGATAGGTTTCCTCTTCAATTTTAGCTTTATTTCGTCAAAATATGTAAATAAGTTTGGGAGATATGGCGAATAGTATGTAGTATATAGTAACAAAGATTAACAATATAATATATATGTAGAATGATATATGCTATATTGTTGAATAGTTGCCTAACAACACATTTATACCAAATAGGGGAGTTTTTAAAAAAATTGAAGAAATTAGTGGTTGAAGCCATACATTTTCCAGTTACAACGATTGTCACGTTGTCTCATCAGCCGTGAGAGGGTTAACTATTTCTTCTAAAGCAACAGGTACTACGTTCATTTTTTTTGTGCAGTTTGTAGTAATTTGTGCATTAGTTTCCCATGATGATGTGTAGAACATTTAGTTAGCATATTTGGTTGAGATTTGGAAAAAATATACAGGGTGATGCAAAATTCAGCTTTGTAGTGCAGAAAGTTTAACTTGGTTTTCAAAATGTGAAGAAAGTGCATATATTAACGAATGCCCTGTATGTACTTCTGAATGGCACACTAACATACTCCCCTTTTATCATTCGTTAACCATAGTGTGGTGTGTCAAAGCCACATATAATGGAATCGAATCTGTTTTATTTTGAAAAAAACTAAAAAACAGAAACAAACGTTATAAGAGGAATTTTAATGTTTCTTCAAGGGCAAAGGACCTTTATCGCAACCGTACAAAATGGATGGGTTTGCTCTTCAATTTGAGCTTTATTTCGTCAAAATATGTAAATAAGTTTGGGAGATATGGCGAATAGTATGTAGTATATAGTAACAATGTATAACAATATAATATATATGTAGAATGACATATGCTATATTGTTGAATAGTTGCCTAACAACATATATGTACCAAATAGGAGAGTTTTTTAAAAAAAATTGAAGAAATTAGTGGTTGAAGCCATACATTTTCCAGTTACAACGAGTGTCACGTGGTCTCATCAGCCGTGAGAGGGTTAAGTATTTCTTCTAAAGCAACAGGTACTACGTTGATTTTTTAATGCAGTTTGTACGAATTTGTGCATTTATTTTCCGCTGATGATGTGTAGAACATTTAGTTAGCATATTTGGTTGAGATTTGGAAAAAATATACAGGGTGATGCAAAATTCAGCTTTGTAGTACAGAAAGTATAAATTGGTTTTCAAAATGTGAAGAAAGTGCATATATTAACGAATGTCCTGTATGTACTTCTGAATGGCACAGTAACATATTCCTCTTTTATCATTCGTTAACCACAGTATGGTGTGTCAAAGCCACATATAATGGAATCGAATCTGTTTTATTTTGAAAAAAACTAAAAAAGAGAAACAAACGTTGTAACAGGAATTTTAACGTTTCTTCAAGGGCAAGGACCTTTATCGCAACCGTACAAAATGGATAGGTTTGCTCTTCAATTTGAGCTTTATTTCGTCAAAATATGTAAATAAGTTTGGGAGATATGGCGAATAGTATGTAGTATATAGTAACAATGGATAACAATATAATATATATGTAGAATGACATATGCTATATTGTTGAATAGTTGCCTAACAACATATATGTACCAAATAGGAGAGTTTTTTAAAAAAAATTGAAGAAATTAGTGGTTGAAGCCATACATTTTCCAGTTACAACGAGTGTCACGTGGTCTCATCAGCCGTGAGAGGGTTAACTATTTCTTCTAAAGCAACAGGTACTACGTTCATTTTTTTTGTGCAGTTTGTAGTAATTTGTGCATTTATTTTCCGCTGATGATGTGTAGAACATTTAGTTAGCATATTTGGTTGAGATTTGGAAAAAATATACAGGGTGATGCAAAATTCAACTTTGTAGTACAGAAAGTATAAATTGGTTTTCAAAATAGGAAGAAAGTGCATATATTAACGACTGCCCTGTATGTACTTCTGAATGGCACAGTAACATATTCTTCTTTTATCATTCGTTAACCAGAGTATGGTGTGTCAAAGCCACATATAATGGAATCGAATCTGTTTTATTTTGAAAAAAACTAAAAAAGAGAAACAAACGTTGTAACAGGAATTTTAACGTTCCTTCAAGGGCAAAGGACACTTATCGCAAGAGGACAAAATGGAGGGGTTTCCTCTTTAATTTTAGCTTTATTTCGTCAAAATATGTAAATAAGTTTGGGAGATATGGCGAATAGTATGTAGTATATAGTAACAATGGATAACAATATAATATATATGTAGAATGACATATGCTATATTGTTGAATAGTTGCCTAACAACATATATATACCAAATAGGAGAGTTTTTAAAAAAAATTGATGAAATTAGTGGTTGAAGCCATACATTTTCCAGTTACAACGAGTGTCACGTGGTCTCATCAGCCGTGAGAGGGTTAACTATTTCTTCTAAAGCAACAGGTACTACGTTCATTTTTTAATGCAGTTTGTAGTAATTTGTGCATTTATTTTCCCGTGATGATGTGTAGAACATTTAGTTAGTATATTTAGTTGAGATTTGGAAAAAATATACAGGGAGATGCAAAATTCAGCTTTGTAGTACAGAAAGTATAAATTGGTTTTCAAAATGTGAAGAAAGTGCATATATTAACGAATGCCCTGTATGTACTTCTGAATGGCACAGTAACATATTCCTCTTTTATCATTCGTTAACCACAGTATGGTGTGTCAAAGCCACATATAATGGAATCGAATCTGTTTTATTTTGAAAAAACTAAAAATGAGAAACAAACCGTATAGGAGGAATTTTAACGTTTCTTCAAGGGCAAAGGACCTTAGCGCAACCGTACAAAATGGAGGGGTTTCCTCTTCAATTTTAGCTTTATTTCGTCAAAATATGTAAATAAGTTTGGGAGATATGGGGAATAGTATGTAGTATATAGTAACAATTATTAACAATATAATATATATGTAGAATGATATATGCTATATTGTTGAATAGTTGCCTAACAACACATTTATACCAAATAGGGGAGTTTTTAAAAAAATTGAAGAAATTAGTGGTTGAAGCCATACATTTTCCAGTTACAACGATTGTCACGTTGTCTCATCAGCCGTGAGAGGGTTAACTATTTCTTCTAAAGCAACAGGTACTACGTTCATTTTTTTTGTGCAGTTTGTAGTAATTTGTGCATTAGTTTCCCATGATGATGTGTAGAACATTTAGTTAGCATATTTGGTTGAGATTTGGAAAAAATATACAGGGTGATGCAAAATTCAGCGTTGTAGTGCAGAAAGTTTAACTTGGTTTTCAAAATGTGAAGAAAGTGCATATATTAACGACTGCCCTGTATGTACTTCTGAATGGCACAGTAACATATTCCTCTTTTATCATTCGTTAACCACAGTATGGTGTGTCAAAGCCACATATAATGGAATCGAATCTGTTTTATTTTGAAAAAAACTAAAAAAGATAAACAAACGTTGTAACAGGAATTTTAACGTTCCTTCAAGGGCAAAGGACACTTATCGCAAGAGGACAAAATGGAGGGGTTTCCTCTTCAATTTTAGCTTTATTTCGTCAAAATATGTAAATAAGTTTGGGAGATATGGGGAATAGTATGTAGTATATAGTAGCAATGGATAACAATATAATATATATGTAGAATGACATATGCTATATTGTTGAATAGTTGCCTAACAACATATATATACCAAATAGGAGAGTTTTTAAAAAAAATTGAAGAAATTAGTGGTTGAAGCCATACATTTTCCAGTTACAACGAGTGTCACGTGGTCTCATCAGCCGTGAGAGGGTTAACTATTTCTTCTAAAGCAACAGGTACTACGTTCATTTTTTTTGTGCAGTTTGTAGTAATTTGTGCATTTATTTTCCGCTGATGATGTGTAGAACATTTAGTTAGCATATTTGGTTGAGATTTGGAAAAAATATACAGGGTGATGCATAATTCAACTTTGTAGTACAGAAAGTATAAATTGGTTTTCAAAATAGGAAGAAAGTGCATATATTAACGACTGCCCTGTATGTACTTCTGAATGGCATAGTAACATATTCCTCTTTTATCATTCGTTAACCACAGTATGGTGTGTCAAAGCCACATATAATGGAATCGAATCTGTTTTATTTTGAAAAAACTAAAAAAGAGAAACAAATGTTAGAAGAGTAACTTTAACGTTCCTTTAAGGGCAAAGGACACTTATCGCAACAGGACAAAATGGAGGGGTTTCCTCTTCAATTTTAGCTTTATTTCGTCAAAATATGTAAATAAGTTTGGGAGATATGGCGAATAGTATGTAGTATATAGTAACAATGGATAACAATATAATATATATGTAGAATGACATATGCTATATTGTTGAATAGTTGCCTAACAACATATATGTACCAAATAGGAGAGTTTTTTTAAAGAAATTGAAGAAATTAGTGGTTGAAGCCATACATTTTCCAGTTACAACGAGTGTCACGTGGTCTCATCAGCCGTGAGAGGGTTAACTATTTCTTCTAAAGCAACAGGTACTACGTTCATTTTTTTTTGTGCAGTTTGTAGTAATTTGTGCATTTATTTTCCGCTGATGATGTGTAGAACATTTAGTTAGCATATTTGGTTGAGATTTGGAAAAAATATACAGGGTGATGCAAAATTCAACTTTGTAGTACAGAAAGTATAAATTGGTTTTCAAAATAGGAAGAAAGTGCATATATTAACGACTGCCCTGTATGTACTTCTGAATGGCATAGTAACATATTCCTCTTTTATCATTCGTTAACCACAGTATGGTGTGTCAAAGCCACATATAATGGAATCGAATCTGTTTTATTTTGAAAAAACTAAAAAAGAGAAACAAATGTTAGAAGAGTAACTTTAACGTTCCTTCAAGGGCAAAGGACACTTATCGCAACAGGACAAAATGGATGGGTTTGCTCTTCAATTTTAGCTTTATTTCGTCAAAATATGTAAATAAGTTTGGGAGATATGGCGAATAGTATGTAGTATATAGTAACAATGGATAACAATATAATATATATGTAGAATGACATATGCTATATTGTTGAATAGTTGCCTAACAACATATATATACCAAATAGGAGAGTTTTTAAAAAAAAATGAAGAAATTAGTGGTTGAAGCCATACATTTTCCAGTTACAACGAGTGTCACGTGGTCTCATCAGCCGTGAGAGGGTTAACTATTTCTTCTAAAGCAACAGGTACTACGTTCATTTTTTAATGCAGTTTGTAGTAATTTGTGCATTTATTTTCCCGTGATGATGTGTAGAACATTTAGTTAGTATATTTAGTTGAGATTTGGAAAAAATATACAGGGAGATGCAAAATTCAGCTTTGTAGTACAGAAAGTATAAATTGGTTTTCAAAATGTGAAGAAAGTGCATATATTAACGAATGCCCTGTATGTACTTCTGAATGGCACAGTAACATATTCCTCTTTTATCATTCGTTAACCACAGTATGGTGTGTCAAAGCCACATATAATGGAATCGAATCTGTTTTATTTTGAAAAAACTAAAAATGAGAAACAAACCGTATAGGAGGAATTTTAACGTTTCTACAAGGGCAAAGGACCTTAGCGCAACCGTACAAAATGGAGGGGTTTCCTCTTCAATTTTAGCTTTATTTCGTCAAAATATGTAAATAAGTTTGGGAGATATGGCGAATAGTATGTAGTATATAGTAACAATGATTAACAATATAATATATATGTAGAATGATATATGCTATATTGTTGAATAGTTGCCTAACAACACATTTATACCAAATAGGGGAGTTTTTAGAAAAATTGAAGAAATTAGTGGTTGAAGCCATACATTTTCCAGTTACAACGATTGTCACGTTGTCTCATCAGCCGTGAGAGGGTTAACTATTTCTTCTAAAGCAACAGGTACTACGTTCATTTTTTTTGTGCAGTTTGTAGTAATTTGTGCATTAGTTTCCCATGATGATGTGTAGAACATTTAGTTAGCATATTTGGTTGAGATTTGGAAAAAATATACAGGGTGATGCAAAATTCAGCTTTGTAGTGCAGAAAGTTTAACTTGGTTTTCAAAATGTGAAGAAAGTGCATATATTAACGAATGCCCTGTATGTACTTCTGAATGGCACACTAACATACTCCCCTTTTATCATTCGTTAACCATAGTGTGGTGTGTCAAAGCCACATATAATGGAATCGAATCTGTTTTATTTTGAAAAAAACTAAAAAACAGAAACAAACGTTATAAGAGGAATTTTAATGTTTCTTCAAGGGCAAAGGACCTTTATCGCAACCGTACAAAATGGATGGGTTTGCTCTTCAATTTGAGCTTTATTTCGTCAAAATATGTAAATAAGTTTGGGAGATATGGCGAATAGTATGTAGTATATAGTAACAATGTATAACAATATAATATATATGTAGAATGACATATGCTATATTGTTGAATAGTTGCCTAACAACATATATGTACCAAATAGGAGAGTTTTTTAAAAAAAATTGAAGAAATTAGTGGTTGAAGCCATACATTTTCCAGTTACAACGAGTGTCACGTGGTCTCATCAGCCGTGAGAGGGTTAACTATTTCTTCTAAAGCAACAGGTACTACGTTCATTTTTTAATGCAGTTTGTAGGAATTTGTGCATTTATTTTCCGCTGATGATGTGTAGAACATTTAGTTAGCATATTTGGTTGAGATTTGGAAAAAATATACAGGGTGATGCAAAATTCAGCTTTGTAGTACAGAAAGTATAAATTGGTTTTCAAAATGTGAAGAAAGTGCATATATCAACGAATGTCCTGTATGTACTTCTGAATGGCACAGTAACATATTCCTCTTTTATCATTCGTTAACCACAGTATGGTGTGTCAAAGCCACATATAATGGAATCGAATCTGTTTTATTTTAAAAAAAACTAAAAAAGAGAAACAAACGTTGTAACAGGAATTTTAACGTTTCTTCAAGGGCAAGGACCTTTATCGCAACCGTACAAAATGGATAGGTTTGCTCTTCAATTTGAGCTTTATTTCGTCAAAATATGTAAATAAGTTTGGGAGATATGGCGAATAGTATGTAGTATATAGTAACAATGGATAACAATATAATATATATGTAGAATGACATATGCTATATTGTTGAATAGTTGCCTAACAACATATATGTACCAAATAGGAGAGTTTTTTAAAAAAAAATTGATGAAATTAGTGGTTCAAGCCATACATTTTCCAGTTACAACGAGTGTCACGTGGTCTCATCAGCCGTGAGAGGGTTAACTATTTCTTCTAAAGCAACAGGTACTACGTTCATTTTTTTTTGTGCAGTTTGTAGTAATTTGTGCATTTATTTTCCGCTGATGATGTGTAGAACATTTAGTTAGCATATTTGGTTGAGATTTGGAAAAAATATACAGGGTGATGCAAAATTCAACTTTGTAGTACAGAAAGTATAAATTGGTTTTCAAAATAGGAAGAAAGTGCATATATTAACAACTGCCCTGTATGTACTTCTGAATGGCATAGTAACATATTCCTGTTTTATCATTCGTTAACCACAGTATGGTGTGTCAAAGCCACATATAATGGAATCGAATCTGTTTTATTTTGAAAAAACTAAAAAAGAGAAACAAATGTTAGAAGAGTAACTTTAACGTTCCTTTAAGGGCAAAGGACACTTATCGCAACAGGACAAAATGGAGGGGTTTCCTCTTCAATTTTAGCTTTATTTCGTCAAAATATGTAAATAAGTTTGGGAGATATGGCGAATAGTATGTAGTATATAGTAACAATGGATAACAATATAATATATATGTAGAATGACATATGCTATATTGTTGAATAGTTGCCTAACAACATATATATACCAAATAGGAGAGTTTTTTAAAAAAAAATTGAAGAAATTAGTGGTTGAAGTCATACATTTTCCAGTTACAACGAGTGTCACGTGGTCTCATCAGAAGTGAGAGGGTTAACTATTTCTTCTAAAGCAACAGGTACTACGTTCATTTTTTAATGCAGTTTGTAGTAATTTGTGCATTTATTTTCCCGTGATGATATGTAGAACATTTAGTTAGTATATTTAGTTGAGATTTGGAAAAAATATACAGGGAGATGCAAAATTCAGCTTTGTAGTACAGAAAGTATAAATTGGTTTTCAAAATAGGAAGAAAGTGCATATATTAACGACTGCCCTGTATGTACTTCTGAATGGCATAGTAACATATTCCTGTTTTATCATTCGTTAACCACAGTATGGTGTGTCAAAGCCACATATAATGGAATCGAATCTGTTTTATTTTGAAAAAACTAAAAATGAGAAACAAACCGTATAGGAGGAATTTTAACGTTTCTTTGAGGGCAAAGGACCTTAGCGCAACCGTACAAAATGGAGGGGTTTCCTCTTCAATTTTAGCTTTATTTCGTCAAAATATGTAAGTAAGTTTGGGAGATATGGCGAATAGTATGTAGTATATAGTAACAATTATTAACAATATAATATATATGTAGAATGATATATGCTATATTGTTGAATAGTTGCCTAACAACACATTTATACCAAATAGGGGAGTTTTTAAAAAAATTGAAGAAATTAGTGGTTGAAGCCATACATTTTCCAGTTACAACGATTGTCACGTTGTCTCATCAGCCGTGAGAGGGTTAACTATTTCTTCTAAAGCAACAGGTACTACGTTCATTTTTTTTGTGCAGTTTGTAGTAATTTGTGCATTAGTTTCCCATGATGATGTGTAGAACATTTAGTTAGCATATTTGGTTGAGATTTGGAAAAAATATACAGGGTGATGCAAAATTCAGCTTTGTAGTGCAGAAAGTTTAACTTGGTTTTCAAAATGTGAAGAAAGTGCATATATTAACGACTGCCCTGTATGTACTTCTGAATGGCACAGTAACATATTCCTCTTTTATTATTCGTTAACCACAGTATGGTGTGTCAAAGCAACATATAATGGAATCGAATCTGTTTTATTTTGAAAAAAACTAAAAAAGAGAAACAAACGTTGTAACAGGAATTTTAACGTTCCTTCAAGGGCAAAGGACACTTATCGCAAGAGGACAAAATGGAGGGGTTTCCTCTTCAATTTTAGCTTTATTTCGTCAAAATATGTAAATAAGTTTGGGAGATATGGCGAATAGTATGTAGTATATAGTAGCAATGGATAACAATATAATATATATGTAGAATGACATATGCTATATTGTTGAATAGTTGCCTAACAACATATATATACCAAATAGGAGAGTTTTTAAAAAAAATTGAAGAAATTAGTGGTTGAAGCCATACATTTTCCAGTTACAACGAGTGTCACGTGGTCTCATCAGCCGTGAGAGGGTTAACTATTTCTTCTAAAGCAACAGGTACTACGTTCATTTTTTAATGCAGTTATTAGTAATTTGTGCATTTATTTTCCCGTGATGATGTGTAGAACATTTAGTTAGTATATTTAGTTGAGATTTGGAAAAAATATACAGGGAGATGCAAAATTCAGCTTTGTAGTACAGAAAGTATAAATTGGTTTTCAAAATGTGAAGAAAGTGCATATATTAACGAATGCCCTGTATGTACTTCTGAATGGCACAGTAACATATTCCTCTTTTATCATTCGTTAACCACAGTATGGTGTGTCAAAGCCACATATAATGGAATCGAATCTGTTTTATTTTGAAAAAACTAAAAATGAGAAACAAACCGTATAGGAGGAATTTTAACGTTTCTTCAAGGGCAAAGGACCTTAGCGCAACCGTACAAAATGGAGGGGTTTCCTCTTCAATTTTAGCTTTATTTCGTCAAAATATGTAAATAAGTTTGGGAGATATGGCGAATAGTATGTAGTATATAGTAACAATGGATAACAATATAATATATATGTAGAATGACATATGCTATATTGTTGAATAGTTGCCTAACAACATATATGTACCAAATAGGAGAGTTTTTTAAAAAAAATTGAAGAAATTAGTGGTTCAAGCCATACATTTTCCAGTTACAACGAGTGTCACGTGGTCTCATCAGCCGTGAGAGGGTTAACTATTTCTTCTAAAGCAACAGGTACTACGTTCATTTTTTTGTGCAGTTTGTAGTAATTTGTGCATTTATTTTCCCGTGATGATGTGTAGAACATTTAGTTAGCATATTTGGTTGAGATTTGGAAAAAATATACAGGGTGATGCAAAATTCAACTTTGTAGTACAGAAAGTATAAATTGGTTTTCAAAATAGGAAGAAAGTGCATATATTAACGACTGCCCTGTATGTACTTCTGAATGGCATAGTAACATATTCCTCTTTTATAATTCGTTAACCAGAGTATGGTGTGTCAAAGCCACATATAATGGAATCGAATCTGTTTTATTTTGAAAAAACTAAAAAAGAGAAACAAATGTTAGAAGAGTAACTTTAACGTTCCTTTAAGGGCAAAGGACACTTAACGCAACAGGACAAAATGGAGGGGTTTGCTCTTCAATTTTAGCTTTATTTCGTCAAAATATGTAAATAAGTTTGGGAGATATGGCGAATAGTATGTAGTATATAGTAACAATGGATAACAATATAATATATATGTAGAATGACATATGCTATATTGTTGAATAGTTGCCTAACAACATATATATACCAAATACAAGAGTTTTTAAAAAAAATTGAAGAAATTAGTGGTTGAAGCCATACATTTTCCAGTTACAACGAGTGTCACGTGGTCTCATCAGGCGTGAGAGGGTTAACTATTTCTTCTGAAGCAACAGGTACTACGTTCATTTTTTAATGCAGTTTGTAGTAATTTGTGCATTTATTTTCCCGTGATGATGTGTAGAACATTTAGTTAGTATATTTAGTTGAGATTTGGAAAAAATATACAGGGAGATGCAAAATTCAGCTTTGTAGTACAGAAAGTATAAATTGGTTTTCAAAATGTGAAGAAAGTGCATATATTAACGAATGCCCTGTATGTACTTCTGAATGGCACAGTAACATATTCCTCTTTTATCATTCGTTAACCACAGTATGGTGTGTCAAAGCCACATATAATGGAATCGAATCTGTTTTATTTTGAAAAAACTAAAAATGAGAAACAAACCGTATAGGAGGAATTTTAACGTCACTTCAAGTGCAAAGGACCTTAGCGCAACCGTACAAAATGGAGGGGTTTCCTCTTCAATTTTAGCTTTATTTCGTCAAAATATGTAAATAAGTTTGGGAGATATGGCGAATAGTATGTAGTATATAGTAACAATGATTAACAATATAATATATATGTAGAATGATATATGCTATATTGTTGAATAGTTGCCTAACAACACATTTATACCAAATAGGGGAGTTTTTAAAAAAATTGAAGAAATTAGTGGTTGAAGCCATACATTTTCCAGTTACAACGATTGTCACGTTGTCTCATCAGCCGTGAGAGGGTTAACTATTTCTTCTAAAGCAACAGGTACTACGTTCATTTTTTTTGTGCAGTTTGTAGTAATTTGTGCATTAGTTTCCCATGATGATGTATAGAACATTTAGTTAGCATATTTGGTTGAGATTTGAAAAAAATATACAGGGTGATGCAAAATTCAGCTTTGTAGTGCAGAAAGTTTAACTTGGTTTTCAAAATGTGAAGAAAGTGCATATATTAACGAATGCTCTGTATGTACTTCTGAATGGCACACTAACATACTCCCCTTTTATCATTCGTTAACCATAGTGTGGTGTGTCAAAGCCACATATAATGGAATCGAATCTGTTTTATTTTGAAAAAAACTACAAAACAGGAACAAACGTTATAAGAGGAATTTTAATGTTTCTTCAAGGGCAAAGGACCTTTATCGCAACCGTACAAAATGGATGGGTTTGCTCTTCAATTTGAGCTTTATTTCGTCAAAATATGTAAATAAGTTTGGGAGATATGGCGAATAGTATGTAGTATATAGTAACAATGTATAACAATATAATATATATGTAGAATGACATATGCTATATTGTTGAATAGTTGCCTAACAACATATATGTACCAAATAGCAGAGTTTTTTAAAAAAAAATTGAAGAAATTAGTGGTTGAAGCCATACATTTTCCAGTTACAACGAGTGTCACGTGGTCTCATCAGCCGTGAGAGGGTTAACTATTTCTTCTAAAGCAACAGGTACTACGTTCATTTTTTAATGCAGTTTGTAGTAATTTGTGCATTTATTTTCCGCTGATGATGTGTAGAACATTTAGTTAGCATATTTGGTTGAGATTTGGAAAAAATATACAGGGTGATGCAAAATTCAACTTTGTAGTACAGAAAGTATAAATTGGTTTTCAAAATAGGAAGAAAGTGCATATATTAACGACTGCCCTGTATGTACTTCTGAATGGCACAGTAACATATTCCTCTTTTATCATTCGTTAACCACAGTATGGTGTGTCAAAGCCACATATAATGGAATCGAATCTGTTTTATTTTGAAAAAACTAAAAATGAGAAACAAACCGTATAGGAGGAATTTTAACGTTTCTTCAAGGGCAAAGGACCTTAGCGCAACCGTACAAAATGGAGGGGTTTCCTCTTCAATTTTAGCTTTATTTCGTCAAAATATGTAAATAAGTTTGGGAGATATGGCGAATAGTATGTAGTATATAGTAACAATGATTAACAATATAATATATATGTAGAATGATATATGCTATATTGTTGAATAGTTCCCTAACAACACATTTATACCAAATAGGGGAGTTTTTAAAAAAATTGAAGAAATTAGTGGTTGAAGCCATACATTTTCCAGTTACAACGATTGTCACGTTGTCTCATCAGCCGTGAGAGGGTTAACTATTTCTTCTAAAGCAACAGGTACTACGTTCATTTTTTTTGTGCAGTTTGTAGTAATTTGTGCATTAGTTTCCCATGATGATGTGTAGAACATTTAGTTAGCATATTTGGTTGAGATTTGGAAAAAATATACAGGGTGATGCAAAATTCAGCTTTGTAGTGCAGAAAGTTTAACTTGGTTTTCAAAATGTGAAGAAAGTGCATATATTAACGAATGCCCTGTATGTACTTCTGAATGGCACACTAACATACTCCCCTTTTATCATTCGTTAACCATAGTGTGGTGTGTCAAAGCCACATATAATGGAATCGAATCTGTTTTATTTTGAAAAAAACTAAAAAACAGAAACAAACGTTATAAGAGGAATTTTAATGTTTCTTCAAGGGCAAAGGACCTTTATCGCAACCGTACAAAATGGATGGGTTTGCTCTTCAATTTGAGCTTTATTTCGACAAAATATGTAAATAAGTTTGGGAGATATGGCGAATAGTATGTAGTATATAGTAACAATGGATAACAATATAATATATATGTAGAATGACATATGCTATATTGTTGAATAGTTGCCTAACAACATATATGTACCAAATAGGAGAGTTTTTAAAAAAAAAAATTGAAGAAATTAGTGGTTGAAGCCATACATTTTCCAGTTACAACGAGTGTCACGTGGTCTCATCAGCCGTGAGAGGGTTAACTATTTCTTCTAAAGCAACAGGTACTACGTTCATTTTTTTTGTGCAGTTTGTGGTAATTTGTGCATTAGTTTCCCATGATGATGTGTAGAACATTTAGTTAGCATATTTGGTTGAGATTTGGAAAAAATATACAGGGTGATGCAAAATTCAGCTTTGTAGTGCAGAAAGTTTAACTTGGTTTTCAAAATGTGAAGAAAGTGCATATATTAACGAATGCCCTGTATGTACTTCTGAATGGCACACTAACATACTCCCCTTTTATCATTCGTTAACCATAGTGTGGTGTGTCAAAGCCACATATAATGGAATCGAATCTGTTTTATTTTGAAAAAAACTAAAAAACAGAAACAAACGTTATAAGAGGAATTTTAATGTTTCTTCAAGGGCAAGGGACCTTTATCGCAACCGTACAAAATGGATGGGTTTGCTCTTCAATTTGAGCTTTATTTCGTCAAAATATGTAAATAAGTTTGGGAGATATGGCGAATAGTATGTAGTATATAGTAACAATGTATAACAATATAATATATATGTAGAATGACATATGCTATATTGTTGAATAGTTGCCTAACAACATATATGTACCAAATAGGAGAGTTTTTTAAAAAAAAATTGAAGAAATTAGTGGTTGAAGCCATACATTTTCCAGTTACAACGAGTGTCACGTGGTCTCATCAGCCGTGAGAGGGTTAACTATTTCTTCTAAAGCAACAGGTACTACGTTCATTTTTTAATGCAGTTTGTACGAATTTGTGCATTTATTTTCCGCTGATGATGTGTAGAACATTTAGTTAGCATATTTGGTTGAGATTTGGAAAAAATATACAGGGTGATGCAAAATTCAGCTTTGTAGTACAGAAAGTATAAATTGGTTTTCAAAATGTGAAGAAAGTGCATATATTAACGAATGTCCTGTATGTACTTCTGAATGGCACAGTAACATATTCCTCTTTTATCATTCGTTAACCACAGTATGGTGTGTCAAAGCCACATATAATGGAATCGAATCTGTTTTATTTTAAAAAAAACTAAAAAAGAGAAACAAACGTTGTAACAGGAATTTTAACGTTTCTTCAAGGGCAAGGACCTTTATCGCAACCGTACAAAATGGATAGGTTTGCTCTTCAATTTGAGCTTTATTTCGTCAAAATATGTAAATAAGTTTGGGAGATATGGCGAATAGTATGTAGTATATAGTAACAATGGATAACAATATAATATATATGTAGAATGACATATGCTATATTGTTGAATAGTTGCCTAACAACATATATGTACCAAATAGGAGAGTTTTTTAAAAAAAAATTGATGAAATTAGTGGTTCAAGCCATACATTTTCCAGTTACAACGAGTGTCACGTGGTCTCATCAGCCGTGAGAGGGTTAACTATTTCTTCTAAAGCAACAGGTACTACGTTCATTTTTTTTTGTGCAGTTTGTAGTAATTTGTGCATTTATTTTCCGCTGATGATGTGTAGAACATTTAGTTAGCATATTTGGTTGAGATTTGGAAAAAATATACAGGGTGATGCAAAATTCAACTTTGTAGTACAGAAAGTATAAATTGGTTTTCAAAATAGGAAGAAAGTGCATATATTAACGACTGCCCTGTATGTACTTCTGAATGGCATAGTAACATATTCCTGTTTTATCATTCGTTAACCACAGTATGGTGTGTCAAAGCCACATATAATGGAATCGAATCTGTTTTATTTTGAAAAAACTAAAAAAGAGAAACAAATGTTAGAAGAGTAACTTTAACGTTCCTTTAAGGGCAAAGGACACTTATCGCAACAGGACAAAATGGAGGGGTTTCCTCTTCAATTTTAGCTTTATTTCGTCAAAATATGTAAATAAGTTTGGGAGATATGGCGAATAGTATGTAGTATATAGTAACAATGGATAACAATATAATATATATGTAGAATGACATATGCTATATTGTTGAATAGTTGCCTAACAACATATATATACCAAATAGGAGAGTTTTTTAAAAAAAAATTGAAGAAATTAGTGGTTGAAGTCATACATTTTCCAGTTACAACGAGTGTCACGTGGTCTCATCAGAAGTGAGAGGGTTAACTATTTCTTCTAAAGCAACAGGTACTACGTTCATTTTTTAATGCAGTTTGTAGTAATTTGTGCATTTATTTTCCCGTGATGATGTGTAGAACATTTAGTTAGTATATTTAGTTGAGATTTGGAAAAAATATACAGGGAGATGCAAAATTCAGCTTTGTAGTACAGAAAGTATAAATTGGTTTTCAAAATGTGAAGAAAGTGCATATATTAACGAATGCCCTGTATGTACTTCTGAATGGCACAGTAACATATTCCTCTTTTATCATTCGTTAACCACAGTATGGTGTGTCAAAGCCACATATAATGGAATCGAATCTGTTTTATTTTGAAAAAACTAAAAATGAGAAACAAACCGTATAGGAGGAATTTTAACGTTTCTTTGAGGGCAAAGGACCTTAGCGCAACCGTACAAAATGGAGGGGTTTCCTCTTCAATTTTAGCTTTATTTCGTCAAAATATGTAAGTAAGTTTGGGAGATATGGCGAATAGTATGTAGTATATAGTAACAATGATTAACAATATAATATATATGTAGAATGATATATGCTATATTGTTGAATAGTTGCCTAACAACACATTTATACCAAATAGGGGAGTTTTTAAAAAAATTGAAGAAATTAGTGGTTGAAGCCATACATTTTCCAGTTACAACGATTGTCACGTTGTCTCATCAGCCGTGAGAGGGTTAACTATTTCTTCTAAAGCAACAGGTACTACGTTCATTTTTTTTGTGCAGTTTGTAGTAATTTGTGCATTAGTTTCCCATGATGATGTGTAGAACATTTAGTTAGCATATTTGGTTGAGATTTGGAAAAAATATACAGGGTGATGCAAAATTCAGCTTTGTAGTGCAGAAAGTTTAACTTGGTTTTCAAAATGTGAAGAAAGTGCATATATTAACGACTGCCCTGTATGTACTTCTGAATGGCACAGTAACATATTCCTCTTTTATCATTCGTTAACCACAGTATGGTGTGTCAAAGCAACATATAATGGAATCGAATCTGTTTTATTTTGAAAAAAACTAAAAAAGAGAAACAAACGTTGTAACAGGAATTTTAACGTTCCTTCAAGGGCAAAGGACACTTATCGCAAGAGGACAAAATGGAGGGGTTTCCTCTTCAATTTTAGCTTTATTTCGTCAAAATATGTAAATAAGTTTGGGAGATATGGCGAATAGTATGTAGTATATAGTAGCAATGGATAACAATATAATATATATGTAGAATGACATATGCTATATTGTTGAAGAGTTGCCTAACAACATATATATACCAAATAGGAGAGTTTTTAAAAAAAAATTGAAGAAATTAGTGGTTGAAGCCATACATTTTCCAGTTACAACGAGTGTCACGTGGTCTCATCAGAAGTGAGAGGGTTAACTATTTCTTCTAAAGCAACAGGTACTACGTTCATTTTTTAATGCAGTTTGTAGTAATTTGTGCATTTATTTTCCCGTGATGATGTGTAGAACATTTAGTTAGTATATTTAGTTGAGATTTGGAAAAAATATACAGGGAGATGCAAAATTCAGCTTTGTAGTACAGAAAGTATAAATTGGTTTTCAAAATGTGAAGAAAGTGCATATATTAACGAATGCCCTGTATGTACTTCTGAATGGCACACTAACATACTCCCCTTTTATCATTCGTTAACCATAGTGTGGTGTGTCAAAGCCACATATAATGGAATCGAATCTGTTTTATTTTGAAAAAAACTAAAAAACAGGAACAAACGTTATAAGAGGAATTTTAATGTTTCTTCAAGGGCAAAGGACCTTTATCGCAACCGTACAAAATGGATGCGTTTGCTCTTCAATTTGAGCTTTATTTCGTCAAAATATGTAAATAAGTTTGGGAGATATGGCGAATAGTATGTAGTATATAGTAACAATGTATAACAATATAATATATATGTAGAATGACATATGCTATATTGTTGAATAGTTGCCTAACAACATATATGTACCAAATAGCAGAGTTTTTTAAAAAAAAAATTGAAGAAATTAGTGGTTGAAGCCATACATTTTCCAGTTACAACGAGTGTCACGTGGTCTCATCAGCCGTGAGAGGGTTAACTATTTCTTCTAAAGCAACAGGTACTACGTTCATTTTTTAATGCAGTTTGTAGTAATTTGTGCATTTATTTTCCGCTGATGATGTGTAGAACATTTAGTTAGCATATTTGGTTGAGATTTGGAAAAAATATACAGGGTGATGCAAAATTCAACTTTGTAGTACAGAAAGTATAAATTGGTTTTCAAAATAGGAAGAAAGTGCATATATTAACGACTGCCCTGTATGTACTTCTGAATGGCACAGTAACATATTCCTCTTTTATCATTCGTTAACCACAGTATGGTGTGTCAAAGCCACATATAATGGAATCGAATCTGTTTTATTTTGAAAAAACTAAAAATGAGAAACAAACCGTATAGGAGGAATTTTAACGTTTCTTCAAGGGCAAAGGACCTTAGCGCAACCGTACAAAATGGAGGGGTTTCCTCTTCAATTTTAGCTTTATTTCGTCAAAATATGTAAATAAGTTTGGGAGATATGGCGAATAGTATGTAGTATATAGTAACAATGATTAACAATATAATATATATGTAGAATGATATATGCTATATTGTTGAATAGTTCCCTAACAACACATTTATACCAAATAGGGGAGTTTTTAAAAAAATTGAAGAAATTAGTGGTTGAAGCCATACATTTTCCAGTTACAACGATTGTCACGTTGTCTCATCAGCCGTGAGAGGGTTAACTATTTCTTCTAAAGCAACAGGTACTACGTTCATTTTTTTTGTGCAGTTTGTAGTAATTTGTGCATTAGTTTCCCATGATGATGTGTAGAACATTTAGTTAGCATATTTGGTTGAGATTTGGAAAAAATATACAGGGTGATGCAAAATTCAGCTTTGTAGTGCAGAAAGTTTAACTTGGTTTTCAAAATGTGAAGAAAGTGCATATATTAACGAATGCCCTGTATGTACTTCTGAATGGCACACTAACATACTCCCCTTTTATCATTCGTTAACCATAGTGTGGTGTGTCAAAGCCACATATAATGGAATCGAATCTGTTTTATTTTGAAAAAAACTAAAAAACAGAAACAAACGTTATAAGAGGAATTTTAATGTTTCTTCAAGGGCAAAGGACCTTTATCGCAACCGTACAAAATGGATGGGTTTGCTCTTCAATTTGAGCTTTATTTCGACAAAATATGTAAATAAGTTTGGGAGATATGGCGAATAGTATGTAGTATATAGTAACAATGGATAACAATATAATATATATGTAGAATGACATATGCTATATTGTTGAATAGTTGCCTAACAACATATATGTACCAAATAGGAGAGTTTTTAAAAAAAAAAATTGAAGAAATTAGTGGTTGAAGCCATACATTTTCCAGTTAAAACGAGTGTCACGTGGTCTCATCAGCCGTGAGAGGGTTAACTATTTCTTCTAAAGCAACAGGTACTACGTTCATTTTTTTTGTGCAGTTTGTAGTAATTTGTGCATTAGTTTCCCATGATGATGTGTAGAACATTTAGTTAGCATATTTGGTTGAGATTTGGAAAAAATATACAGGGTGATGCAAAATTCAGCTTTGTAGTGCAGAAAGTTTAACTTGGTTTTCAAAATGTGAAGAAAGTGCATATATTAACGAATGCCCTGTATGTACTTCTGAATGGCACACTAACATACTCCCCTTTTATCATTCGTTAACCATAGTGTGGTGTGTCAAAGCCACATATAATGGAATCGAATCTGTTTTATTTTGAAAAAAACTAAAAAACAGAAACAAACGTTATAAGAGGAATTTTAATGTTTCTTCAAGGGCAAGGGACCTTTATCGCAACCGTACAAAATGGATGGGTTTGCTCTTCAATTTGAGCTTTATTTCGTCAAAATATGTAAATAAGTTTGGGAGATATGGCGAATAGTATGTAGTATATAGTAACAATGTATAACAATATAATATATATGTAGAATGACATATGCTATATTGTTGAATAGTTGCCTAACAACATATATATACCAAATAGGAGAGTTTTTAAAAAAATTGAAGAAATTAGTGGTTGAAGCCATACATTTTCCAGTTACAACGATTGTCACGTTGTCTCATCAGCCGTGAGAGGGTTAACTATTTCTTCTAAAGCAACAGGTACTACGTTCATTTTTTTTGTGCAGTTTGTAGTAATTTGTGCATTAGTTTCCCATGATGATGTGTAGAACATTTAGTTAGCATATTTGGTTGAGATTTGGAAAAAATATACAGGGTGATGCAAAATTCAGCTTTGTAGTGCAGAAAGTTTAACTTGGTTTTCAAAATGTGAAGAAAGTGCATATATTAACGACTGCCCTGTATGTACTTCTGAATGGCACAGTAACATATTCCTCTTTTATCATTCGTTAACCACAGTATGGTGTGTCAAAGCAACATATAATGGAATCGAATCTGTTTTATTTTGAAAAAAACTAAAAAAGAGAAACAAACGTTGTAACAGGAATTTTAACGTTCCTTCAAGGGCAAAGGACACTTATCGCAAGAGGACAAAATGGAGGGGTTTCCTCTTCAATTTTAGCTTTATTTCGTCAAAATATGTAAATAAGTTTGGGAGATATGGCGAATAGTATGTAGTATATAGTAGCAATGGATAACAATATAATATATATGTAGAATGACATATGCTATATTGTTGAATAGTTGCCTAACAACATATATATACCAAATAGGAGAGTTTTTAAAAAAAAATTGAAGAAATTAGTGGTTGAAGCCATACATTTTCCAGTTACAACGAGTGTCACGTGGTCTCATCAGAAGTGAGAGGGTTAACTATTTCTTCTAAAGCAACAGGTACTACGTTCATTTTTTAATGCAGTTTGTAGTAATTTGTGCATTTATTTTCCCGTGATGATGTGTAGAACATTTAGTTAGTATATTTAGTTGAGATTTGGAAAAAATATACAGGGAGATGCAAAATTCAGCTTTGTAGTACAGAAAGTATAAATTGGTTTTCAAAATGTGAAGAAAGTGCATATATTAACGAATGCCCTGTATGTACTTCTGAATGGCACAGTAACATATTCCTCTTTTATCATTCGTTAACCACAGTATGGTGTGTCAAAGCCACATATAATGGAATCGAATCTGTTTTATTTTGAAAAAACTAAAAATGAGAAACAAACCGTATAGGAGGAATTTTAACGTTTCTTTGAGGGCAAAGGACCTTAGCGCAACCGTACAAAATGGAGGGGTTTCCTCTTCAATTTTAGCTTTATTTCGTCAAAATATGTAAGTAAGTTTGGGAGATATGGCGAATAGTATGTAGTATATAGTAACAATTATTAACAATATAATATATATGTAGAATGATATATGCTATATTGTTGAATAGTTGCCTAACAACACATTTATACCAAATAGGGGAGTTTTTAAAAAAATTGAAGAAATTAGTGGTTGAAGCCATACATTTTCCAGTTACAACGATTGTCACGTTGTCTCATCAGCCGTGAGAGGGTTAACTATTTCTTCTAAAGCAACAGGTACTACGTTCATTTTTTTTGTGCAGTTTGTAGTAATTTGTGCATTAGTTTCCCATGATGATGTGTAGAACATTTAGTTAGCATATTTGGTTGAGATTTGGAAAAAATATACAGGGTGATGCAAAATTCAGCTTTGTAGTGCAGAAAGTTTAACTTGGTTTTCAAAATGTGAAGAAAGTGCATATATTAACGACTGCCCTGTATGTACTTCTGAATGGCACAGTAACATATTCCTCTTTTATCATTCGTTAACCACAGTATGGTGTGTCAAAGCAACATATAATGGAATCGAATCTGTTTTATTTTGAAAAAAACTAAAAAAGAGAAACAAACGTTGTAACAGGAATTTTAACGTTCCTTCAAGGGCAAAGGACACTTATCGCAAGAGGACAAAATGGAGGGGTTTCCTCTTCAATTTTAGCTTTATTTCGTCAAAATATGTAAATAAGTTTGGGAGATATGGCGAATAGTATGTAGTATATAGTAGCAATGGATAACAATATAATATATATGTAGAATGACATATGCTATATTGTTGAATAGTTGCCTAACAACATATATATACCAAATAGGAGAGTTTTTTAAAAAAAATTGAAGAAATTAGTGGTTGAAGCCATACATTTTCCAGTTACAACGAGTGTCACGTGGTCTCATCAGCCGTGAGAGGGTTAACTATTTCTTCTAAAGCAACAGGTACTACGTTCATTTTTTAATGCAGTTATTAGTAATTTGTGCATTTATTTTCCCGTGATGATGTGTAGAACATTTAGTTAGTATATTTAGTTGAGATTTGGAAAAAATATACAGGGAGATGCAAAATTCAGCTTTGTAGTACAGAAAGTATAAATTGGTTTTCAAAATGTGAAGAAAGTGCATATATTAACGAATGCCCTGTATGTACTTCTGAATGGCACAGTAACATATTCCTCTTTTATCATTCGTTAACCACAGTATGGTGTGTCAAAGCCACATATAATGGAATCGAATCTGTTTTATTTTGAAAAAACTAAAAATGAGAAACAAACCGTATAGGAGGAATTTTAACGTCTCTTCAAGTGCAAAGGACCTTAGCGCAACCGTACAAAATGGAGGGGTTTCCTCTTCAATTTTAGCTTTATTTCGTCAAAATATGTAAATAAGTTTGGGAGATATGGCGAATAGTATGTAGTATATAGTAACAATGATTAACAATATAATATATATGTAGAATGATATATGCTATATTGTTGAATAGTTGCCTAACAACACATTTATACCAAATAGGGGAGTTTTTAAAAAAATTGAAGAAATTAGTGGTTGAAGCCATACATTTTCCAGTTACAACGATTGTCACGTTGTCTCATCAGCCGTGAGAGGGTTAACTATTTCTTCTAAAGCAACAGGTACTACGTTCATTTTTTTTGTGCAGTTTGTAGTAATTTGTGCATTAGTTTCCCATGATGATGTGTAGAACATTTAGTTAGCATATTTGGTTGAGATTTGGAAAAAATATACAGGGTGATGCAAAATTCAGCTTTGTAGTGCAGAAAGTTTAACTTGGTTTTCAAAATGTGAAGAAAGTGCATATATTAACGAATGCCCTGTATGTACTTCTGAATGGCACACTAACATACTCCCCTTTTATCATTCGTTAACCATAGTGTGGTGTGTCAAAGCCACATATAATGGAATCGAATCTGTTTTATTTTGAAAAAAACTAAAAAACAGAAACAAACGTTATAAGAGGAATTTTAATGTTTCTTCAAGGGCAAAGGACCTTTATCGCAACCGTACAAAATGGATGGGTTTGCTCTTCAATTTGAGCTTTATTTCGACAAAATATGTAAATAAGTTTGGGAGATATGGCGAATAGTATGTAGTATATAGTAACAATGGATAACAATATAATATATATGTAGAATGACATATGCTATATTGTTGAATAGTTGCCTAACAACATATATGTACCAAATAGGAGAGTTTTTAAAAAAAAAAATTGAAGAAATTAGTGGTTGAAGCCATACATTTTCCAGTTACAACGAGTGTCACGTGGTCTCATCAGCCGTGAGAGGGTTAACTATTTCTTCTAAAGCAACAGGTACTACGTTCATTTTTTTTGTGCAGTTTGTAGTAATTTGTGCATTAGTTTCCCATGATGATGTGTAGAACATTTAGTTAGCATATTTGGTTGAGATTTGGAAAAAATATACAGGGTGATGCAAAATTCAGCTTTGTAGTACAGAAAGTATAAATTGGTTTTCAAAATGTGAAGAAAGTGCATATATTAACGAATGTCCTGTATGTACTTCTGAATGGCACAGTAACATATTCCTCTTTTATCATTCGTTAACCACAGTATGGTGTGTCAAAGCCACATATAATGGAATCGAATCTGTTTTATTTTAAAAAAAACTAAAAAAGAGAAACAAACGTTGTAACAGGAATTTTAACGTTTCTTCAAGGGCAAGGACCTTTATCGCAACCGTACAAAATGGATAGGTTTGCTCTTCAATTTGAGCTTTATTTCGTCAAAATATGTAAATAAGTTTGGGAGATATGGCGAATAGTATGTAGTATATAGTAACAATGGATAACAATATAATATATATGTAGAATGACATATGCTATATTGTTGAATAGTTGCCTAACAACATATATGTACCAAATAGGAGAGTTTTTTAAAAAAAATTGATGAAATTAGTGGTTCAAGCCATACATTTTCCAGTTACAACGAGTGTCACGTGGTCTCATCAGCCGTGAGAGGGTTAACTATTTCTTCTAAAGCAACAGGTACTACGTTCATTTTTTTTTGTGCAGTTTGTAGTAATTTGTGCATTTATTTTCCGCTGATGATGTGTAGAACATTTAGTTAGCATATTTGGTTGAGATTTGGAAAAAATATACAGGGTGATGCAAAATTCAACTTTGTAGTACAGAAAGTATAAATTGGTTTTCAAAATAGGAAGAAAGTGCATATATTAACGACTGCCCTGTATGTACTTCTGAATGGCATAGTAACATATTCCTGTTTTATCATTCGTTAACCACAGTATGGTGTGTCAAAGCAACATATAATGGAATCGAATCTGTTTTATTTTGAAAAAAACTAAAAAAGAGAAACAAACGTTGTAACAGGAATTTTAACGTTCCTTCAAGGGCAAAGGACACTTATCGCAAGAGGACAAAATGGAGGGGTTTCCTCTTCAATTTTAGCTTTATTTCGTCAAAATATGTAAATAAGTTTGGGAGATATGGCGAATAGTATGTAGTATATAGTAGCAATGGATAACAATATAATATATATGTAGAATGACATATGCTATATTGTTGAATAGTTGCCTAACAACATATATATACCAAATAGGAGAGTTTTTAAAAAAAAATTGAAGAAATTAGTGGTTGAAGCCATACATTTTCCAGTTACAACGAGTGTCACGTGGTCTCATCAGAAGTGAGAGGGTTAACTATTTCTTCTAAAGCAACAGGTACTACGTTCATTTTTTAATGCAGTTTGTAGTAATTTGTGCATTTATTTTCCCGTGATGATGTGTAGAACATTTAGTTAGTATATTTAGTTGAGATTTGGAAAAAATATACAGGGAGATGCAAAATTCAGCTTTGTAGTACAGAAAGTATAAATTGGTTTTCAAAATGTGAAGAAAGTGCATATATTAACGAATGCCCTGTATGTACTTCTGAATGGCACAGTAACATATTCCTCTTTTATCATTCGTTAACCACAGTATGGTGTGTCAAAGCCACATATAATGGAATCGAATCTGTTTTATTTTGAAAAAACTAAAAATGAGAAACAAACCGTATAGGAGGAATTTTAACGTTTCTTTGAGGGCAAAGGACCTTAGCGCAACCGTACAAAATGGAGGGGTTTCCTCTTCAATTTTAGCTTTATTTCGTCAAAATATGTAAGTAAGTTTGGGAGATATGGCGAATAGTATGTAGTATATAGTAACAATTATTAACAATATAATATATATGTAGAATGATATATGCTATATTGTTGAATAGTTGCCTAACAACACATTTATACCAAATAGGGGAGTTTTTAAAAAAATTGAAGAAATTAGTGGTTGAAGCCATACATTTTCCAGTTACAACGATTGTCACGTTGTCTCATCAGCCGTGAGAGGGTTAACTATTTCTTCTAAAGCAACAGGTACTACGTTCATTTTTTTTGTGCAGTTTGTAGTAATTTGTGCATTAGTTTCCCATGATGATGTGTAGAACATTTAGTTAGCATATTTGGTTGAGATTTGGAAAAAATATACAGGGTGATGCAAAATTCAGCTTTGTAGTGCAGAAAGTTTAACTTGGTTTTCAAAATGTGAAGAAAGTGCATATATTAACGACTGCCCTGTATGTACTTCTGAATGGCACAGTAACATATTCCTCTTTTATCATTCGTTAACCACAGTATGGTGTGTCAAAGCAACATATAATGGAATCGAATCTGTTTTATTTTGAAAAAAACTAAAAAAGAGAAACAAACGTTGTAACAGGAATTTTAACGTTCCTTCAAGGGCAAAGGACACTTATCGCAAGAGGACAAAATGGAGGGGTTTCCTCTTCAATTTTAGCTTTATTTCGTCAAAATATGTAAATAAGTTTGGGAGATATGGCGAATAGTATGTAGTATATAGTAGCAATGGATAACAATATAATATATATGTAGAATGACATATGCTATATTGTTGAATAGTTGCCTAACAACATATATATACCAAATAGGAGAGTTTTTAAAAAAAATTGAAGAAATTAGTGGTTGAAGCCATACATTTTCCAGTTACAACGAGTGTCACGTGGTCTCATCAGCCGTGAGAGGGTTAACTATTTCTTCTAAAGCAACAGGTACTACGTTCATTTTTTAATGCAGTTATTAGTAATTTGTGCATTTATTTTCCCGTGATGATGTGTAGAACATTTAGTTAGTATATTTAGTTGAGATTTGGAAAAAATATACAGGGAGATGCAAAATTCAGCTTTGTAGTACAGAAAGTATAAATTGGTTTTCAAAATGTGAAGAAAGTGCATATATTAACGAATGCCCTGTATGTACTTCTGAATGGCACAGTAACATATTCCTCTTTTATCATTCGTTAACCACAGTATGGTGTGTCAAAGCCACATATAATGGAATCGAATCTGTTTTATTTTGAAAAAACTAAAAATGAGAAACAAACCGTATAGGAGGAATTTTAACGTCTCTTCAAGTGCAAAGGACCTTAGCGCAACCGTACAAAATGGAGGGGTTTCCTCTTCAATTTTAGCTTTATTTCGTCAAAATATGTAAATAAGTTTGGGAGATATGGCGAATAGTATGTAGTATATAGTAACAATGATTAACAATATAATATATATGTAGAATGATATATGCTATATTGTTGAATAGTTGCCTAACAACACATTTATACCAAATAGGGGAGTTTTTAAAAAAATTGAAGAAATTAGTGGTTGAAGCCATACATTTTCCAGTTACAACGATTGTCACGTTGTCTCATCAGCCGTGAGAGGGTTAACTATTTCTTCTAAAGCAACAGGTACTACGTTCATTTTTTTTGTGCAGTTTGTAGTAATTTGTGCATTAGTTTCCCATGATGATGTGTAGAACATTTAGTTAGCATATTTGGTTGAGATTTGGAAAAAATATACAGGGTGATGCAAAATTCAGCTTTGTAGTGCAGAAAGTTTAACTTGGTTTTCAAAATGTGAAGAAAGTGCATATATTAACGAATGCCCTGTATGTACTTCTGAATGGCACACTAACATACTCCCCTTTTATCATTCGTTAACCATAGTGTGGTGTGTCAAAGCCACATATAATGGAATCGAATCTGTTTTATTTTGAAAAAAACTAAAAAACAGAAACAAACGTTATAAGAGGAATTTTAATGTTTCTTCAAGGGCAAAGGACCTTTATCGCAACCGTACAAAATGGATGGGTTTGCTCTTCAATTTGAGCTTTATTTCGACAAAATATGTAAATAAGTTTGGGAGATATGGCGAATAGTATGTAGTATATAGTAACAATGGATAACAATATAATATATATGTAGAATGACATATGCTATATTGTTGAATAGTTGCCTAACAACATATATGTACCAAATAGGAGAGTTTTTAAAAAAAAAATTGAAGAAATTAGTGGTTGAAGCCATACATTTTCCAGTTACAACGAGTGTCACGTGGTCTCATCAGCCGTGAGAGGGTTAACTATTTCTTCTAAAGCAACAGGTACTACGTTCATTTTTTTTGTGCAGTTTGTAGTAATTTGTGCATTAGTTTCCCATGATGATGTGTAGAACATTTAGTTAGCATATTTGGTTGAGATTTGGAAAAAATATACAGGGTGATGCAAAATTCAGCTTTGTAGTGCAGAAAGTTTAACTTGGTTTTCAAAATGTGAAGAAAGTGCATATATTAACGAATGCCCTGTATGTACTTCTGAATGGCACACTAACATACTCCCCTTTTATCATTCGTTAACCATAGTGTGGTGTGTCAAAGCCACATATAATGGAATCGAATCTGTTTTATTTTGAAAAAAACTAAAAAACAGAAACAAACGTTATAAGAGGAATTTTAATGTTTCTTCAAGGGCAAGGGACCTTTATCGCAACCGTACAAAATGGATGGGTTTGCTCTTCAATTTGAGCTTTATTTCGTCAAAATATGTAAATAAGTTTGGGAGATATGGCGAATAGTATGTAGTATATAGTAACAATGTATAACAATATAATATATATGTAGAATGACATATGCTATATTGTTGAATAGTTGCCTAACAACATATATGTACCAAATAGGAGAGTTTTTTAAAAAAAAATTGAAGAAATTAGTGGTTGAAGCCATACATTTTCCAGTTACAACGAGTGTCACGTGGTCTCATCAGCCGTGAGAGGGTTAACTATTTCTTCTAAAGCAACAGGTACTACGTTCATTTTTTAATGCAGTTTGTACGAATTTGTGCATTTATTTTCCGCTGATGATGTGTAGAACATTTAGTTAGCATATTTGGTTGAGATTTGGAAAAAATATACAGGGTGATGCAAAATTCAGCTTTGTAGTACAGAAAGTATAAATTGGTTTTCAAAATGTGAAGAAAGTGCATATATTAACGAATGTCCTGTATGTACTTCTGAATGGCACAGTAACATATTCCTCTTTTATCATTCGTTAACCACAGTATGGTGTGTCAAAGCCACATATAATGGAATCGAATCTGTTTTATTTTAAAAAAAACTAAAAAAGAGAAACAAACGTTGTAACAGGAATTTTAACGTTTCTTCAAGGGCAAGGACCTTTATCGCAACCGTACAAAATGGATAGGTTTGCTCTTCAATTTGAGCTTTATTTCGTCAAAATATGTAAATAAGTTTGGGAGATATGGCGAATAGTATGTAGTATATAGTAACAATGGATAACAATATAATATATATGTAGAATGACATATGCTATATTGTTGAATAGTTGCCTAACAACATATATGTACCAAATAGGAGAGTTTTTTAAAAAAAATTGATGAAATTAGTGGTTCAAGCCATACATTTTCCAGTTACAACGAGTGTCACGTGGTCTCATCAGCCGTGAGAGGGTTAACTATTTCTTCTAAAGCAACAGGTACTACGTTCATTTTTTTTTGTGCAGTTTGTAGTAATTTGTGCATTTATTTTCCGCTGATGATGTGTAGAACATTTAGTTAGCATATTTGGTTGAGATTTGGAAAAAATATACAGGGTGATGCAAAATTCAACTTTGTAGTACAGAAAGTATAAATTGGTTTTCAAAATAGGAAGAAAGTGCATATATTAACGACTGCCCTGTATGTACTTCTGAATGGCATAGTAACATATTCCTGTTTTATCATTCGTTAACCACAGTATGGTGTGTCAAAGCCACATATAATGGAATCGAATCTGTTTTATTTTGAAAAAACTAAAAAAGAGAAACAAATGTTAGAAGAGTAACTTTAACGTTCCTTTAAGGGCAAAGGACACTTATCGCAACAGGACAAAATGGAGGGGTTTCCTCTTCAATTTTAGCTTTATTTCGTCAAAATATGTAAATAAGTTTGGGAGATATGGCGAATAGTATGTAGTATATAGTAACAATGGATAACAATATAATATATATGTAGAATGACATATGCTATATTGTTGAATAGTTGCCTAACAACATATATATACCAAATAGGAGAGTTTTTTAAAAAAAAATTGAAGAAATTAGTGGTTGAAGTCATACATTTTCCAGTTACAACGAGTGTCACGTGGTCTCATCAGAAGTGAGAGGGTTAACTATTTCTTCTAAAGCAACAGGTACTACGTTCATTTTTTAATGCAGTTTGTAGTAATTTGTGCATTTATTTTCCCGTGATGATGTGTAGAACATTTAGTTAGTATATTTAGTTGAGATTTGGAAAAAATATACAGGGAGATGCAAAATTCAGCTTTGTAGTACAGAAAGTATAAATTGGTTTTCAAAATGTGAAGAAAGTGCATATATTAACGAATGCCCTGTATGTACTTCTGAATGGCACAGTAACATATTCCTCTTTTATCATTCGTTAACCACAGTATGGTGTGTCAAAGCCACATATAATGGAATCGAATCTGTTTTATTTTGAAAAAACTAAAAATGAGAAACAAACCGTATAGGAGGAATTTTAACGTTTCTTTGAGGGCAAAGGACCTTAGCGCAACCGTACAAAATGGAGGGGTTTCCTCTTCAATTTTAGCTTTATTTCGTCAAAATATGTAAGTAAGTTTGGGAGATATGGCGAATAGTATGTAGTATATAGTAACAATTATTAACAATATAATATATATGTAGAATGATATATGCTATATTGTTGAATAGTTGCCTAACAACACATTTATACCAAATAGGGGAGTTTTTAAAAAAATTGAAGAAATTAGTGGTTGAAGCCATACATTTTCCAGTTACAACGATTGTCACGTTGTCTCATCAGCCGTGAGAGGGTTAACTATTTCTTCTAAAGCAACAGGTACTACGTTCATTTTTTTTGTGCAGTTTGTAGTAATTTGTGCATTAGTTTCCCATGATGATGTGTAGAACATTTAGTTAGCATATTTGGTTGAGATTTGGAAAAAATATACAGGGTGATGCAAAATTCAGCTTTGTAGTGCAGAAAGTTTAACTTGGTTTTCAAAATGTGAAGAAAGTGCATATATTAACGACTGCCCTGTATGTACTTCTGAATGGCACAGTAACATATTCCTCTTTTATCATTCGTTAACCACAGTATGGTGTGTCAAAGCAACATATAATGGAATCGAATCTGTTTTATTTTGAAAAAAACTAAAAAAGAGAAACAAACGTTGTAACAGGAATTTTAACGTTCCTTCAAGGGCAAAGGACACTTATCGCAAGAGGACAAAATGGAGGGGTTTCCTCTTCAATTTTAGCTTTATTTCGTCAAAATATGTAAATAAGTTTGGGAGATATGGCGAATAGTATGTAGTATATAGTAGCAATGGATAACAATATAATATATATGTAGAATGACATATGCTATATTGTTGAATAGTTGCCTAACAACATATATATACCAAATAGGAGAGTTTTTAAAAAAAAATTGAAGAAATTAGTGGTTGAAGCCATACATTTTCCAGTTACAACGAGTGTCACGTGGTCTCATCAGCCGTGAGAGGGTTAACTATTTCTTCTAAAGCAACAGGTACTACGTTCATTTTTTAATGCAGTTTGTAGTAATTTGTGCATTTATTTTCCGCTGATGATGTGTAGAACATTTAGTTAGCATATTTGGTTGAGATTTGGAAAAAATATACAGGGTGATGCAAAATTCAACTTTGTAGTACAGAAAGTATAAATTGGTTTTCAAAATAGGAAGAAAGTGCATATATTAACGACTGCCCTGTATGTACTTCTGAATGGCACAGTAACATATTCCTCTTTTATCATTCGTTAACCACAGTATGGTGTGTCAAAGCCACATATAATGGAATCGAATCTGTTTTATTTTGAAAAAACTAAAAATGAGAAACAAACCGTATAGGAGGAATTTTAACGTTTCTTCAAGGGCAAAGGACCTTAGCGCAACCGTACAAAATGGAGGGGTTTCCTCTTCAATTTTAGCTTTATTTCGTCAAAATATGTAAATAAGTTTGGGAGATATGGCGAATAGTATGTAGTATATAGTAACAATGATTAACAATATAATATATATGTAGAATGATATATGCTATATTGTTGAATAGTTCCCTAACAACACATTTATACCAAATAGGGGAGTTTTTAAAAAAATTGAAGAAATTAGTGGTTGAAGCCATACATTTTCCAGTTACAACGATTGTCACGTTGTCTCATCAGCCGTGAGAGGGTTAACTATTTCTTCTAAAGCAACAGGTACTACGTTCATTTTTTTTGTGCAGTTTGTAGTAATTTGTGCATTAGTTTCCCATGATGATGTGTAGAACATTTAGTTAGCATATTTGGTTGAGATTTGGAAAAAATATACAGGGTGATGCAAAATTCAGCTTTGTAGTGCAGAAAGTTTAACTTGGTTTTCAAAATGTGAAGAAAGTGCATATATTAACGAATGCCCTGTATGTACTTCTGAATGGCACACTAACATACTCCCCTTTTATCATTCGTTAACCATAGTGTGGTGTGTCAAAGCCACATATAATGGAATCGAATCTGTTTTATTTTGAAAAAAACTAAAAAACAGAAACAAACGTTATAAGAGGAATTTTAATGTTTCTTCAAGGGCAAAGGACCTTTATCGCAACCGTACAAAATGGATGGGTTTGCTCTTCAATTTGAGCTTTATTTCGACAAAATATGTAAATAAGTTTGGGAGATATGGCGAATAGTATGTAGTATATAGTAACAATGGATAACAATATAATATATATGTAGAATGACATATGCTATATTGTTGAATAGTTGCCTAACAACATATATGTACCAAATAGGAGAGTTTTTAAAAAAAAAAATTGAAGAAATTAGTGGTTGAAGCCATACATTTTCCAGTTACAACGAGTGTCACGTGGTCTCATCAGCCGTGAGAGGGTTAACTATTTCTTCTAAAGCAACAGGTACTACGTTCATTTTTTTGTGCAGTTTGTAGTAATTTGTGCATTAGTTTCCCATGATGATGTGTAGAACATTTAGTTAGCATATTTGGTTGAGATTTGGAAAAAATATACAGGGTGATGCAAAATTCAGCTTTGTAGTGCAGAAAGTTTAACTTGGTTTTCAAAATGTGAAGAAAGTGCATATATTAACGAATGCCCTGTATGTACTTCTGAATGGCACACTAACATACTCCCCTTTTATCATTCGTTAACCATAGTGTGGTGTGTCAAAGCCACATATAATGGAATCGAATCTGTTTTATTTTGAAAAAAACTAAAAAACAGAAACAAACGTTATAAGAGGAATTTTAATGTTTCTTCAAGGGCAAGGGACCTTTATCGCAACCGTACAAAATGGATGGGTTTGCTCTTCAATTTGAGCTTTATTTCGTCAAAATATGTAAATAAGTTTGGGAGATATGGCGAATAGTATGTAGTATATAGTAACAATGTATAACAATATAATATATATGTAGAATGACATATGCTATATTGTTGAATAGTTGCCTAACAACATATATGTACCAAATAGGAGAGTTTTTTAAAAAAAAATTGAAGAAATTAGTGGTTGAAGCCATACATTTTCCAGTTACAACGAGTGTCACGTGGTCTCATCAGCCGTGAGAGGGTTAACTATTTCTTCTAAAGCAACAGGTACTACGTTCATTTTTTAATGCAGTTTGTACGAATTTGTGCATTTATTTTCCGCTGATGATGTGTAGAACATTTAGTTAGCATATTTGGTTGAGATTTGGAAAAAATATACAGGGTGATGCAAAATTCAGCTTTGTAGTACAGAAAGTATAAATTGGTTTTCAAAATGTGAAGAAAGTGCATATATTAACGAATGTCCTGTATGTACTTCTGAATGGCACAGTAACATATTCCTCTTTTATCATTCGTTAACCACAGTATGGTGTGTCAAAGCCACATATAATGGAATCGAATCTGTTTTATTTTAAAAAAAACTAAAAAAGAGAAACAAACGTTGTAACAGGAATTTTAACGTTTCTTCAAGGGCAAGGACCTTTATCGCAACCGTACAAAATGGATAGGTTTGCTCTTCAATTTGAGCTTTATTTCGTCAAAATATGTAAATAAGTTTGGGAGATATGGCGAATAGTATGTAGTATATAGTAACAATGGATAACAATATAATATATATGTAGAATGACATATGCTATATTGTTGAATAGTTGCCTAACAACATATATGTACCAAATAGGAGAGTTTTTTAAAAAAAAATTGATGAAATTAGTGGTTCAAGCCATACATTTTCCAGTTACAACGAGTGTCACGTGGTCTCATCAGCCGTGAGAGGGTTAACTATTTCTTCTAAAGCAACAGGTACTACGTTCATTTTTTTTTGTGCAGTTTGTAGTAATTTGTGCATTTATTTTCCGCTGATGATGTGTAGAACATTTAGTTAGCATATTTGGTTGAGATTTGGAAAAAATATACAGGGTGATGCAAAATTCAACTTTGTAGTACAGAAAGTATAAATTGGTTTTCAAAATAGGAAGAAAGTGCATATATTAACGACTGCCCTGTATGTACTTCTGAATGGCATAGTAACATATTCCTGTTTTATCATTCGTTAACCACAGTATGGTGTGTCAAAGCCACATATAATGGAATCGAATCTGTTTTATTTTGAAAAAACTAAAAAAGAGAAACAAATGTTAGAAGAGTAACTTTAACGTTCCTTTAAGGGCAAAGGACACTTATCGCAACAGGACAAAATGGAGGGGTTTCCTCTTCAATTTTAGCTTTATTTCGTCAAAATATGTAAGTAAGTTTGGGAGATATGGCGAATAGTATGTAGTATATAGTAACAATTATTAACAATATAATATATATGTAGAATGATATATGCTATATTGTTGAATAGTTGCCTAACAACACATTTATACCAAATAGGGGAGTTTTTAAAAAAATTGAAGAAATTAGTGGTTGAAGCCATACATTTTCCAGTTACAACGATTGTCACGTTGTCTCATCAGCCGTGAGAGGGTTAACTATTTCTTCTAAAGCAACAGGTACTACGTTCATTTTTTTTGTGCAGTTTGTAGTAATTTGTGCATTAGTTTCCCATGATGATGTGTAGAACATTTAGTTAGCATATTTGGTTGAGATTTGGAAAAAATATACAGGGTGATGCAAAATTCAGCTTTGTAGTGCAGAAAGTTTAACTTGGTTTTCAAAATGTGAAGAAAGTGCATATATTAACGACTGCCCTGTATGTACTTCTGAATGGCACAGTAACATATTCCTCTTTTATCATTCGTTAACCACAGTATGGTGTGTCAAAGCAACATATAATGGAATCGAATCTGTTTTATTTTGAAAAAAACTAAAAAAGAGAAACAAACGTTGTAACAGGAATTTTAACGTTCCTTCAAGGGCAAAGGACACTTATCGCAAGAGGACAAAATGGAGGGGTTTCCTCTTCAATTTTAGCTTTATTTCGTCAAAATATGTAAATAAGTTTGGGAGATATGGCGAATAGTATGTAGTATATAGTAGCAATGGATAACAATATAATATATATGTAGAATGACATATGCTATATTGTTGAATAGTTGCCTAACAACATATATATACCAAATAGGAGAGTTTTTAAAAAAAAATTGAAGAAATTAGTGGTTGAAGCCATACATTTTCCAGTTACAACGAGTGTCACGTTGTCTCATCAGCCGTGAGAGGGTTAACTATTTCTTCTAAAGCAACAGGTACTACGTTCATTTTTTAATGCAGTTATTAGTAATTTGTGCATTTATTTTCCCGTGATGATGTGTAGAACATTTAGTTAGTATATTTAGTTGAGATTTGGAAAAAATATACAGGGAGATGCAAAATTCAGCTTTGTAGTACAGAAAGTATAAATTGGTTTTCAAAATGTGAAGAAAGTGCATATATTAACGAATGCCCTGTATGTACTTCTGAATGGCACAGTAACATATTCCTCTTTTATCATTCGTTAACCACAGTATGGTGTGTCAAAGCCACATATAATGGAATCGAATCTGTTTTATTTTGAAAAAACTAAAAATGAGAAACAAACCGTATAGGAGGAATTTTAACGTTTCTTCAAGGGCAAAGGACCTTAGCGCAACCGTACAAAATGGAGGGGTTTCCTCTTCAATTTTAGCTTTATTTCGTCAAAATATGTAAATAAGTTTGGGAGATATGGCGAATAGTATGTAGTATATAGTAACAATGGATAACAATATAATATATATGTAGAATGACATATGCTATATTGTTGAATAGTTGCCTAACAACATATATGTACCAAATAGGAGAGTTTTTTAAAAAAAATTGAAGAAATTAGTGGTTCAAGCCATACATTTTCCAGTTACAACGAGTGTCACGTGGTCTCATCAGCCGTGAGAGGGTTAACTATTTCTTCTAAAGCAACAGGTACTACGTTCATTTTTTTGTGCAGTTTGTAGTAATTTGTGCATTTATTTTCCCGTGATGATGTGTAGAACATTTAGTTAGCATATTTGGTTGAGATTTGGAAAAAATATACAGGGTGATGCAAAATTCAACTTTGTAGTACAGAAAGTATAAATTGGTTTTCAAAATAGGAAGAAAGTGCATATATTAACGACTGCCCTGTATGTACTTCTGAATGGCATAGTAACATATTCCTCTTTTATAATTCGTTAACCACAGTATGGTGTGTCAAAGCCACATATAATGGAATCGAATCTGTTTTATTTTGAAAAAACTAAAAAAGAGAAACAAATGTTAGAAGAGTAACTTTAACGTTCCTTTAAGGGCAAAGGACACTTATCGCAACAGGACAAAATGGAGGGGTTTGCTCTTCAATTTTAGCTTTATTTCGTCAAAATATGTAAATAAGTTTGGGAGATATGGCGAATAGTATGTAGTATATAGTAACAATGGATAACAATATAATATATATGTAGAATGACATATGCTATATTGTTGAATAGTTGCCTAACAACATATATATACCAAATACAAGAGTTTTTAAAAAAAATTGAAGAAATTAGTGGTTGAAGCCATACATTTTCCAGTTACAACGAGTGTCACGTGGTCTCATCAGGCGTGAGAGGGTTAACTATTTCTTCTGAAGCAACAGGTACTACGTTCATTTTTTAATGCAGTTTGTAGTAATTTGTGCATTTATTTTCCCGTGATGATGTGTAGAACATTTAGTTAGTATATTTAGTTGAGATTTGGAAAAAATATACAGGGAGATGCAAAATTCAGCTTTGTAGTACAGAAAGTATAAATTGGTTTTCAAAATGTGAAGAAAGTGCATATATTAACGAATGCCCTGTATGTACTTCTGAATGGCACAGTAACATATTCCTCTTTTATCATTCGTTAACCACAGTATGGTGTGTCAAAGCCACATATAATGGAATCGAATCTGTTTTATTTTGAAAAAACTAAAAATGAGAAACAAACCGTATAGGAGGAATTTTAACGTCTCTTCAAGTGCAAAGGACCTTAGCGCAACCGTACAAAATGGAGGGGTTTCCTCTTCAATTTTAGCTTTATTTCGTCAAAATATGTAAATAAGTTTGGGAGATATGGCGAATAGTATGTAGTATATAGTAACAATGATTAACAATATAATATATATGTAGAATGATATATGCTATATTGTTGAATAGTTGCCTAACAACACATTTATACCAAATAGGGGAGTTTTTAAAAAAATTGAAGAAATTAGTGGTTGAAGCCATACATTTTCCAGTTACAACGATTGTCACGTTGTCTCATCAGCCGTGAGAGGGTTAACTATTTCTTCTAAAGCAACAGGTACTACGTTCATTTTTTTTGTGCAGTTTGTAGTAATTTGTGCATTAGTTTCCCATGATGATGTATAGAACATTTAGTTAGCATATTTGGTTGAGATTTGAAAAAAATATACAGGGTGATGCAAAATTCAGCTTTGTAGTGCAGAAAGTTTAACTTGGTTTTCAAAATGTGAAGAAAGTGCATATATTAACGAATGCTCTGTATGTACTTCTGAATGGCACACTAACATACTCCCCTTTTATCATTCGTTAACCATAGTGTGGTGTGTCAAAGCCACATATAATGGAATCGAATCTGTTTTATTTTGAAAAAAACTAAAAAACAGGAACAAACGTTATAAGAGGAATTTTAATGTTTCTTCAAGGGCAAAGGACCTTTATCGCAACCGTACAAAATGGATGGGTTTGCTCTTCAATTTGAGCTTTATTTCGTCAAAATATGTAAATAAGTTTGGGAGATATGGCGAATAGTATGTAGTATATAGTAACAATGTATAACAATATAATATATATGTAGAATGACATATGCTATATTGTTGAATAGTTGCCTAACAACATATATGTACCAAATAGCAGAGTTTTTTAAAAAAAAATTGAAGAAATTAGTGGTTGAAGCCATACATTTTCCAGTTACAACGAGTGTCACGTGGTCTCATCAGCCGTGAGAGGGTTAACTATTTCTTCTAAAGCAACAGGTACTACGTTCATTTTTTAATGCAGTTTGTAGTAATTTGTGCATTTATTTTCCGCTGATGATGTGTAGAACATTTAGTTAGCATATTTGGTTGAGATTTGGAAAAAATATACAGGGTGATGCAAAATTCAACTTTGTAGTACAGAAAGTATAAATTGGTTTTCAAAATAGGAAGAAAGTGCATATATTAACGACTGCCCTGTATGTACTTCTGAATGGCACAGTAACATATTCCTCTTTTATCATTCGTTAACCACAGTATGGTGTGTCAAAGCCACATATAATGGAATCGAATCTGTTTTATTTTGAAAAAACTAAAAATGAGAAACAAACCGTATAGGAGGAATTTTAACGTTTCTTCAAGGGCAAAGGACCTTAGCGCAACCGTACAAAATGGAGGGGTTTCCTCTTCAATTTTAGCTTTATTTCGTCAAAATATGTAAATAAGTTTGGGAGATATGGCGAATAGTATGTAGTATATAGTAACAATGATTAACAATATAATATATATGTAGAATGATATATGCTATATTGTTGAATAGTTCCCTAACAACACATTTATACCAAATAGGGGAGTTTTTAAAAAAATTGAAGAAATTAGTGGTTGAAGCCATACATTTTCCAGTTACAACGATTGTCACGTTGTCTCATCAGCCGTGAGAGGGTTAACTATTTCTTCTAAAGCAACAGGTACTACGTTCATTTTTTTTGTGCAGTTTGTAGTAATTTGTGCATTAGTTTCCCATGATGATGTGTAGAACATTTAGTTAGCATATTTGGTTGAGATTTGGAAAAAATATACAGGGTGATGCAAAATTCAGCTTTGTAGTGCAGAAAGTTTAACTTGGTTTTCAAAATGTGAAGAAAGTGCATATATTAACGAATGCCCTGTATGTACTTCTGAATGGCACACTAACATACTCCCCTTTTATCATTCGTTAACCATAGTGTGGTGTGTCAAAGCCACATATAATGGAATCGAATCTGTTTTATTTTGAAAAAAACTAAAAAACAGAAACAAACGTTATAAGAGGAATTTTAATGTTTCTTCAAGGGCAAAGGACCTTTATCGCAACCGTACAAAATGGATGGGTTTGCTCTTCAATTTGAGCTTTATTTCGACAAAATATGTAAATAAGTTTGGGAGATATGGCGAATAGTATGTAGTATATAGTAACAATGGATAACAATATAATATATATGTAGAATGACATATGCTATATTGTTGAATAGTTGCCTAACAACATATATGTACCAAATAGGAGAGTTTTTAAAAAAAAAATTGAAGAAATTAGTGGTTGAAGCCATACATTTTCCAGTTACAACGAGTGTCACGTGGTCTCATCAGCCGTGAGAGGGTTAACTATTTCTTCTAAAGCAACAGGTACTACGTTCATTTTTTTTGTGCAGTTTGTAGTAATTTGTGCATTAGTTTCCCATGATGATGTGTAGAACATTTAGTTAGCATATTTGGTTGAGATTTGGAAAAAATATACAGGGTGATGCAAAATTCAGCTTTGTAGTGCAGAAAGTTTAACTTGGTTTTCAAAATGTGAAGAAAGTGCATATATTAACGAATGCCCTGTATGTACTTCTGAATGGCACACTAACATACTCCCCTTTTATCATTCGTTAACCATAGTGTGGTGTGTCAAAGCCACATATAATGGAATCGAATCTGTTTTATTTTGAAAAAAACTAAAAAACAGAAACAAACGTTATAAGAGGAATTTTAATGTTTCTTCAAGGGCAAGGGACCTTTATCGCAACCGTACAAAATGGATGGGTTTGCTCTTCAATTTGAGCTTTATTTCGACAAAATATGTAAATAAGTTTGGGAGATATGGCGAATAGTATGTAGTATATAGTAACAATGGATAACAATATAATATATATGTAGAATGACATATGCTATATTGTTGAATAGTTGCCTAACAACATATATGTACCAAATAGGAGAGTTTTTTAAAAAAAAAATTGAAGAAATTAGTGGTTGAAGCCATACATTTTCCAGTTACAACGAGTGTCACGTGGTCTCATCAGCCGTGAGAGGGTTAACTATTTCTTCTAAAGCAACAGGTACTACGTTCATTTTTTTTGTGCAGTTTGTAGTAATTTGTGCATTTATTTTCCGCTGATGATGTGTAGAACATTTAGTTAGCATATTTGGTTGAGATTTGGAAAAAATATACAGGGTGATGCAAAATTCAGCTTTGTAGTACAGAAAGTATAAATTGTTTTTCAAAATGTGAAGAAAGTGCATATATTAACGAATGTCCTGTATGTACTTCTGAATGGCACAGTAACATATTCCTCTTTTATCATTCGTTAACCACAGTATGGTGTGTCAAAGCCACATATAATGGAATCGAATCTGTTTTATTTTGAAAAAAATTAAAAAAGAGAAAAAAACGTTGTAACAGGAATTTTAACGTTTCTTCAAGGGCAAAGGACCTTTATCGCAACCGTACAAAATGGATAGGCTTGCTCTTCAATTTGAGCTTTATTTCGTCAAAATATGTAAATAAGTTTGGGAGATATGGCGAATAGTATGTAGTATATAGTAACAATGGATAACAATATAATATATATGTAGAATGACATATGCTATATTGTTGAATAGTTGCCTAACAACATATATGTACCAAATAGGAGAGTTTTTTTAAAAAAAATTGAAGAAATTAGTGGTTGAAGCCATACATTTTCCAGTTACAACGAGTGTCACGTGGTCTCATCAGCCGTGAGAGGGTTAACTATTTCTTCTAAAGCAACAGGTACTACGTTCATTTTTTTTGTGCAGTTTGTAGTAATTTGTGCATTTATTTTCCGCTGATGATGTGTAGAACATTTAGTTAGCATATTTGGTTGAGATTTGGAAAAAATATACAGGGTGATGCAAAATTCAACTTTGTAGTACAGAAAGTATAAATTGGTTTTCAAAATAGGAAGAAAGTGCATATATTAACGAATGTCCTGTATGTACTTCTGAATGGCACAGTAACATATTCCTCTTTTATCATTCGTTAACCACAGTATGGTGTGTCAAAGCCACATATAATGGAATCGAATCTGTTTTATTTTGAAAAAAACTAAAAAAGAGAAACAAACGTTGTAACAGGAATTTTAACGTTCCTTCAAGGGCAAAGGACACTTATCGCAACAGGACAAAATGGAGGGGTTTCCTCTTCAATTTTAGCTTTATTTCGTCAAAATATGTAAATAAGTTTGGGAGATATGGCGAATAGTATGTAGTATATAGTAACAATGGATAACAATATAATATATATGTAGAATGACATATGCTATATTGTTGAATAGTTGCCTAACAACATATATATACCAAATAGGAGAGTTTTTAAAAAAATTGAAGAAATTAGTGGTTGAAGCCATACATTTTCCAGTTACAACGAGTGTCACGTGGTCTCATCAGCCGTGAGAGGGTTAACTATTTCTTCTAAAGCAACAGGTACTACGTTCATTTTTTAATGCAGTTTGTAGTAATTTGTGCATTTATTTTCCCGTGATGATGTGTAGAACATTTAGTTAGTATATTTAGTTGAGATTTGGAAAAAATATACAGGGAGATGCAAAATTCAGCTATGTAGTACGGAAAGTATTTTGGTTTTCAAAATGTGAAGAAAGTGCATATATTAACGAATGCCCTGTATGTACTTCTGAATGGCACAGTAACATATTCCTCTTTTATCATTCGTTAACCACAGTATGGTGTGTCAAAGCCACATATAATGGAATCGAATCTGTTTTATTTTGAAAAAACTAAAAATGAGAAACTAACCGTATAGGAGGAATTTTAACGTTTCTTCAAGGGCAAAGGACCTTAGCGCAACCGTACAAAATGGAGGGGTTTCCTCTTCAATTTTAGCTTTATTTCGTCAAAATATGTAAATAAGTTTGGGAGATATGGCGAATAGTATGTAGTATATAGTAACAATGATTAACAATATAATATATATGTAGAATGATATATGCTATATTGTTGAATAGTTGCCTAACAACACATTTATACCAAATAGGGGAGTTTTTAAAAAAATTGAAGAAATTAGTGGTTGAAGCCATACATTTTCCAGTTACAACGATTGTCACGTTGTCTCATCAGCCGTGAGAGGGTTAACTATTTCTTCTAAAGCAACAGGTACTACGTTCATTTTTTTTGTGCAGTTTGTAGTAATTTGTGCATTAGTTTCCCATGATGATGTGTAGAACGTTTAGTTAGCATATTTGGTTGAGATTTGGAAAAAATATACAGGGTGATGCAAAATTCAGCTTTGTAGTGCAGAAAGTTTAACTTGGTTTTCAAAATGTGAAGAAAGTGCATATATTAACGAATACCCTGTATGTACTTCTGAATGGCACACTAACATACTCCCCTTTTATCATTCGTTAACCATAGTGTGGTGTGTCAAAGCCACATATAATGGAATCGAATCTGTTTTATTTTGAAAAAAACTAAAAAACAGAAACAAACGTTATAAGAGGAATTTTAATGTTTCTTCAAGGGCAAAGGACCTTTATCGCAACCGTACAAAATGGATGGGTTTGCTCTTCAATTTGAGCTTTATTTCGTCAAAATATGTAAATAAGTTTGGGAGATATGGCGAATAGTATGTAGTATATAGTAACAATGTATAACAATATAATATATATGTAGAATGAGATATGCTATATTGTTGAATAGTTGCCTAACAACATATAAGGACCAAATAGGAGAGTTTCTTAAAAAAAATTGAAGAAATTAGTGGTTGAAGCCATACATTTTCCAGTTACAACGAGTGTCACGTGGTCTCATCAGCCGTGAGAGGGTTAACTATTTCTTCTAAAGCAACAGGTACTACGTTCATTTTTTAATGCAGTTTGTAGTAATTTGTGCATTTATTTTCCGCTGATGATGTGTAGAACATTTAGTTAGCATATTTGGTTGAGATTTGGAAAAAATATACAGGGTGATGGAAAATTCAGCTTTGTAGTACAGAAAGTATAAATTGGTTTTCAAAATGTGAAGAAAGTGCATATATTAACGAATGTCCTGTATGTACTTCTGAATGGCACAGTAACATATTCCTCTTTTATCATTCGTTAACCACAGTATGGTGTGTCAAAGCCACATATAATGGAATCGAATCTGTTTTATTTTGAAAAAAATTAAAAAAGAGAAATAAACGTTGTAACAGGAATTTTAACGTTTCTTCAAGGGCAAAGGACCTTTATCGCAACCGTACAAAATGGATAGGTTTGCTCTTCAATTTGAGCTTTATTTCGTCAAAATATGTAAATAAGTTTGGGAGATATGGCGAATAGTATGTAGTATATAGTAACAATGGATAACAATATAATATATATGTAGAATGACATATGCTATATTGTTGAATAGTTGCCTAACAACATATATGTACCAAATAGGAGAGTTTTTTAAAAAAAAATTGAAGAAATTAGTGGTTGAAGCCATACATTTTCCAGTTACAACGAGTGTCACGTGGTCTCATCAGCCGTGAGAGGGTTAACTATTTCTTCTAAAGCAACAGGTACTACGTTCATTTTTTTTTGTGCAGTTTGTAGTAATTTGTGCATTTATTTTCCGCTGATGATGTGTAGAACATTTAGTTAGCATATTTGGTTGAGATTTGGAAAAAATATACAGGGTGATGCAAAATTCAACTTTGTAGTACAGAAAGTATAAATTGGTTTTCAAAATAGGAAGAAAGTGCATATATTAACGACTGCCCTGTATGTACTTCTGAATGGCACAGTAACATATTCCTCTTTTATCATTCGTTAACCACAGTATGGTGTGTCAAAGCCACATATAATGGAATCGAATCTGTTTTATTTTGAAAAAAACTAAAAAAGAGAAACAAACGTTGTAACAGGATTTTTAACGTTCCTTCAAGGGCAAAGGACACTTATCGCAACAGGACAAAATGGAGGGGTTTCCTCTTCAATTTTAGCTTTATTTCGTCAAAATATGTAAATAAGTTTGGGAGATATGGCGAATAGTATGTAGTATATACTAACAATGGATAACAATATAATATATATGTAGAATGACATATGCTATATTGTTGAATAGTTGCCTAACAACATATATATACCAAATAGGAGAGTTTTTAAAAAAAATTGAAGAAATTAGTGGTTGAAGCCATACATTTTCCAGTTCCAACGAGTGTCACGTGGTCTCATCAGCCGTGAGAGGGTTAACTATTTCTTCTAAAGCAACAGGTACTACGTTCATTTTTTAATGCAGTTTGTAGTAATTTGTGCATTTATTTTCCCGTGATGATGTGTAGAACATTTAGTTAGTATATTTAGTTGAGATTTGGAAAAAATATACAGGGAGATGCAAAATTCAGCTTTGTAGTACAGAAAGTATAAATTGGTTTTCAAAATGTGAAGAAAGTGCATATATTAACGAATGTCCTGTATGTACTTCTGAAGGGCACGGTAACATATTCCTCTTTTATCATTCGTTAACCACAGTATGGTGTGTCAAAGCCACATATAATGGAATCGAATCTGTTTTATTTTGAAAAAACTAAAAATGAGAAACAAACCGTATAGGAGGAATTTTAACGTTTCTTCAAGGGCAAAGGACCTTAGCGCAACCGTACAAAATGGAGGGGTTTCCTCTTCAATTTTAGCTTTATTTCGTCAAAATATGTAAATAAGTTTGGGAGATATGGCGAATAGTATGTAGTATATAGTAACAATGATTAACAATATAATATATATGTAGAATGATATATGCTATATTGTTGAATAGTTGCCTAACAACACATTTATACCAAATAGGGGAGTTTTTAAAAAAATTGAAGAAATTAGTGGTTGAAGCCATACATTTTCCAGTTACAACGATTGTCACGTTGTCTCATCAGCCGTGAGAGGGTTAACTATTTCTTCTAAAGCAACAGGTACTACGTTCATTTTTTTTGTGCAGTTTGTAGTAATTTGTGCATTAGTTTCCCATGATGATGTGTAGAACATTTAGTTAGCATATTTGGTTGAGATTTGGAAAAAATATACAGGGTGATGCAAAATTCAGCTTTGTAGTACAGAAAGTATAAATTGGTTTTCAAAATGTGAAGAAAGTGCATATATTAACGAATGTCCTGTATGTACTTCTGAATGGCACAGTAACATATTCCTCTTTTATCATTCGTTAACCACAGTATGGTGTGTCAAAGCCACATATAATGGAATCGAATCTGTTTTATTTTGAAAAAAATTAAAAAAGAGAAAAAAACGTTGTAACAGGAATTTTAACGTTTCTTCAAGGGCGAAGGACCTTTATCGCAACCGTACAAAATGGATAGGTTTGCTCTTCAATTTGAGCTTTATTTCGTCAAAATATGTAAATAAGTTTGGGAGATATGGCGAATAGTATGTAGTATATAGTAACAATGAATAACAATATAATATATATGTAGAATGACATATGCTATATTGTTGAATAGTTGCCTAACAACATATATGTACCAAATAGGAGAGTTTTTTGAAAAAAAATTGAAGAAATTAGTGGTTGAAGCCATACATTTTCCAGTTACAACGAGTGTCACGTGGTCTCATCAGCCGTGAGAGGGTTAACTATTTCTTCTAAAGCAACAGGTACTACGTTCATTTTTTTTGTGCAGTTTGTAGTAATTTGTGCATTTATTTTCCGCTGATGATGTGTAGAACATTTAGTTAGCATATTTGGTTGAGATTTGGAAAAAATATACAGAGTGATGCAAAATTCAACTTTGTAGTACAGAAAGTATAAATTGGTTTTCAAAATAGGAAGAAAGTGCATATATTAACGAATGTCCTGTATGTACTTCTGAATGGCACAGTAACATATTCCTCTTTTATCATTCGTTAACCACAGTATGGTGTGTCAAAGCCACATATAATGGAATCGAATCTGTTTTATTTTGAAAAAAACTAAAAAAGAGAAACAAACGTTGTAACAGGAATTTTAACGTTCCTTCAAGGGCAAAGGACACTTATCGCAACAGGACAAAATGGAGGGGTTTCCTCTTCAATTTTAGCTTTATTTCGTCAAAATATGTAAATAAGTTTGGGAGATATGGCGAATAGTATGTAGTATATAGTAACAATGGATAACAATATAATATATATGTAGAATGACATATGCTATATTGTTGAATAGTTGCCTAACAACATATATGTACCAAATAGGAGAGTTTTTAAAAAAAATTGAAGAAATTAGTGGTTGAAGCCATACATTTTCCAGTTACAACGAGTGTCACGTGGTCTCATCAGCCGTGAGAGGGTTAACTATTTCTTCTAAAGCAACAGGTACTACGTTCATTTTTTAATGCAGTTTGTAGTAATTTGTGCATTTATTTTCCCGTGATGATGTGTAGAACATTTAGTTAGTATATTTCGTTGAGATTTGGAAAAAATATACAGGGAGATGCAAAATTCAGCTTTGTAGTACAGAAAGTATAAATTGGTTTTCAAAATGTGAAGAAAGTGCATATATTAACGAATGTCCTGTATGTACTTCTGAATGGCACAGTAACATATTCCTCTTTTATCATTCGTTAACCACAGTATGGTGTGTCAAAGCCACATATAATGGAATCGAATCTGTTTTATTTTGAAAAAAATAAAAAAAGAGAAAAAAACGTTGTAACAGGAATTTTAACGTTTCTTCAAGGGCAAAGGACCTTTATCGTAACCGTACAAAATGGATAGGTTTGCTCTTCAATTTGAGCTTTATTTCGTCAAAATATGTAAATAAGTTTGGGAGATATGGCGAATAGTATGTAGTATATAGTAACAATGGATAACAATATAATATATATGTAGAATGACATATGCTATATTGTTGAATAGTTGCCTAACAACATATATGTACCAAATAGGAGAGTTTTTTGAAAAAAAAATTGAAGAAATTAGTGGTTGAAGCCATACATTTTCCAGTTACAACGAGTGTCACGTGGTCTCATCAGCCGTGAGAGGGTTAACTATTTCTTCTAAAGCAACAGGTACTACGTTCATTTTTTTGTGCAGTTTGTAGTAATTTGTGCATTTATTTTCCGCTGATGATGTGTAGAACATTTAGTTAGCATATTTGGTTGAGATTTGGAAAAAATATACAGAGTGATGCAAAATTCAACTTTGTAGTACAGAAAGTATAAATTGGTTTTCAAAATAGGAAGAAAGTGCATATATTAACGAATGTCCTGTATGTACTTCTGAATGGCACAGTAACATATTCCTCTTTTATCATTCGTTAACCACAGTATGGTGTGTCAAAGCCACATATAATGGAATCGAATCTGTTTTATTTTGAAAAAAACTAAAAAAGAGAAACAAACGTTGTAACAGGAATTTTAACGTTCCTTCAAGGGCAAAGGACACTTATCGCAACAGGACAAAATGGAGGGGTTTCCTCTTCAATTTTAGCTTTATTTCGTCAAAATATGTAAATAAGTTTGGGAGATATGGCGAATAGTATGTAGTATATAGTAACAATGGATAACAATATAATATATATGTAGAATGACATATGCTATATTGTTGAATAGTTGCCTAACAACATATATGTACCAAATAGGAGAGTTTTTAAAAAAAATTGAAGAAATTAGTGGTTGAAGCCATACATTTTCCAGTTACAACGAGTGTCACGTGGTCTCATCAGCCGTGAGAGGGTTAACTATTTCTTCTAAAGCAACAGGTACTACGTTCATTTTTTAATGCAGTTTGTAGTAATTTGTGCATTTATTTTCCCGTGATGATGTGTAGAACATTTAGTTAGTATATTTCGTTGAGATTTGGAAAAAATATACAGGGAGATGCAAAATTCAGCTTTGTAGTACAGAAAGTATAAATTGGTTTTCAAAATGTGAAGAAAGTGCATATATTAACGAATGTCCTGTATGTACTTCTGAATGGCACGGTAACATATTCCTCTTTTATCATTCGTTAACCACAGTATGGTGTGTCAAAGCCACATATAATGGAATCGAATCTGTTTTATTTTGAAAAAAATAAAAAAGAGAAACAAATGTTAGAAGAGTAACTTTAACGTTCCTTTAAGGGCAAAGGACACTTATCGCAACAGGACAAAATGGAGGGGTTTCCTCTTCAATTTTAGCTTTATTTCGTCAAAATATGTAAATAAGTTTGGGAGATATGGCGAATAGTATGTAGTATATAGTAACAATGGATAACAATATAATATATATGTAGAATGACATATGCTATATTGTTGAATAGTTGCCTAACAACATATATATACCAAATAGGAGAGTTTTTAAAAAAAATTGAAGAAATTAGTGGTTGAAGCCATACATTTTCCAGTTCCAACGAGTGTCACGTGGTCTCATCAGCCGTGAGAGGGTTAACTATTTCTTCTAAAGCAACAGGTACTACGTTCATTTTTTAATGCAGTTTGTAGTAATTTGTGCATTTATTTTCCCGTGATGATGTGTAGAACATTTAGTTAGTATATTTAGTTGAGATTTGGAAAAAATATACAGGGAGATGCAAAATTCAGCTTTGTAGTACAGAAAGTATAAATTGGTTTTCAAAATGTGAAGAAAGTGCATATATTAACGAATGTCCTGTATGTACTTCTGAATGGCACGGTAACATATTCCTCTTTTATCATTCGTTAACCACAGTATGGTGTGTCAAAGCCACATATAATGGAATCGAATCTGTTTTATTTTGAAAAAACTAAAAATGAGAAACAAACCGTATAGGAGGAATTTTAACGTTTCTTCAAGGGCAAAGGACCTTAGCGCAACCGTACAAAATGGAGGGGTTTCCTCTTCAATTTTAGCTTTATTTCGTCAAAATATGTAAATAAGTTTGGGAGATATGGCGAATAGTATGTAGTATATAGTAACAATGATTAACAATATAATATATATGTAGAATGATATATGCTATATTGTTGAATAGTTGCCTAACAACACATTTATACCAAATAGGGGAGTTTTTAAAAAAATTGAAGAAATTAGTGGTTGAAGCCATACATTTTCCAGTTACAACGATTGTCACGTTGTCTCATCAGCCGTGAGAGGGTTAACTATTTCTTCTAAAGCAACAGGTACTACGTTCATTTTTTTTGTGCAGTTTGTAGTAATTTGTGCATTAGTTTCCCATGATGATGTGTAGAACATTTAGTTAGCATATTTCGTTGAGATTTGGAAAAAATATACAGGGTGATGCAAAATTCAGCTTTGTAGTGCAGAAAGTTTAACTTGGTTTTCAAAATGTGAAGAAAGTGCATATATTAACGAATGCCCTGTATGTACTTCTGAATGGCACACTAACATACTCCCCTTTTATCATTCGTTAACCATAGTGTGGTGTGTCAAAGCCACATATAATGGAATCGAATCTGTTTTATTTTGAAAAAAACTAAAAAACAGAAACAAACGTTATAAGAGGAATTTTAATGTTTCTTCAAGGGCAAAGGACCTTTATCGCAACCGTACAAAATGGATGGGTTTGCTCTTCAATTTGAGCTTTATTTCGTCAAAATATGTAAATAAGTTTGGGAGATATGGCGAATAGTATGTAGTATATAGTAACAATGTATAACAATATAATATATATGTAGAATGACATATGCTATATTGTTGAATAGTTGCCTAACAACATATATGTACCAAATAGGAGAGTTTTTTTAAAAAAAATTGAAGAAATTAGTGGTTGAAGCCATACATTTTCCAGTTACAACGAGTGTCACGTGGTCTCATCAGCCGTGAGAGGGTTAACTATTTCTTCTAAAGCAACAGGTACTACGTTCATTTTTTAATGCAGTTTGTACGAATTTGTGCATTTATTTTCCGCTGATGATGTGTAGAACATTTAGTTAGCATATTTGGTTGAGATTTGGAAAAAATATACAGGGTGATGCAAAATTCAGCTTTGTAGTACAGAAAGTATAAATTGGTTTTCAAAATGTGAAGAAAGTGCATATATTAACGAATGTCCTGTATGTACTTCTGAATGGCACAGTAACATATTCCTCTTTTATCATTCGTTAACCACAGTATGGTGTGTCAAAGCCACATATAATGGAATCGAATCTGTTTTATTTTGAAAAAAATTAAAAAAGAGAAAAAAACGTTGTAACAGGAATTTTAACGTTTCTTCAAGGGCAAAGGACCTTTATCGCAACCGTACAAAATGCATAGGCTTGCTCTTCAATTTGAGCTTTATTTCGTCAAAATATGTAAATAAGTTTGGGAGATATGGCGAATAGTATGTAGTATATAGTAACAATGGATAACAATATAATATATATGTAGAATGACATATGCTATATTGTTGAATAGTTGCCTAACAACATATATGTACCAAATAGGAGAGTTTTTTAAAAAAAAATTGAAGAAATTAGTGGTTGAAGCCATACATTTTCCAGTTACAACGAGTGTCACGTGGTCTCATCAGCCGTGTGAGGGTTAACTATTTCTTCTAAAGCAACAGGTACTACGTTCATTTTTTTTGTGCAGTTTGTAGTAATTTGTGCATTTATTTTCCGCTGATGATGTGTAGAACATTTAGTTAGCATATTTGGATGAGATTTGGAAAAAATATACAGGGTGATGCAAAATTCAACTTTGTAGTACAGAAAGTATAAATTGGTTTTCAAAATAGGAAGAAAGTGCATATATTAACGAATGTCCTGTATGTACTTCTGAATGGCACAGTAACATATTCCTCTTTTATCATTCGTTAACCACAGTATGGTGTGTCAAAGCCACATATAATGGAATCGAATCTGTTTTATTTTGAAAAAAACTAAAAAAGAGAAACAAACGTTGTAACAGGAATTTTAACGTTCCTTCAAGGGCAAAGGACACTTATCGCAACAGGACAAAATGGAGGGGTTTCCTCTTCAATTTTAGCTTTATTTCGTCAAAATATGTAAATAAGTTTGGGAGATATGGCGAATAGTATGTAGTATATAGTAACAATGGATAACAATATAATATATATGTAGAATGACATATGCTATATTGTTGAATAGTTGCCTAACAACATATATATACCAAATAGGAGAGTTTTTAAAAAAAATTGAAGAAATTAGTGGTTGAAGCCATACATTTTCCAGTTACAACGAGTGTCACGTGGTCTCATCAGCAGTGAGAGGGTTAACTATTTCTTCTAAAGCAACAGGTACTACGTTCATTTTTTAATGCAGTTTGTAGTAATTTGTGCATTTATTTTCCCGTGATGATGTGTAGAACATTTAGTTAGTATATTTAGTTGAGATTTGGAAAAAATATACAGGGAGATGCAAAATTCAGCTTTGTAGTACGGAAAGTATTTGGGTTTTCAAAATGTGAAGAAAGTGCATATATTAACGAATGCCCTGTATGTACTTCTGAATGGCACAGTAACATATTCCTCTTTTATCATTCGTTAACCACAGTATGGTGTGTCAAAGCCACATATAATGGAATCGAATCTGTTTTATTTTGAAAAAACTAAAAATGAGAAACAAACCGTATAGGAGGAATTTTAACGTTTCTTCAAGGGCAAAGGACCTTAGCGCAACCGTACAAAATGGAGGGGTTTCCTCTTCAATTTTAGCTTTATTTCGTCAAAATATGTAAATAAGTTTGGGAGATATGGCGAATAGTATGTAGTATATAGTAACAATGATTAACAATATAATATATATGTAGAATGATATATGCTATATTGTTGAATAGTTGCCTAACAACACATTTATACCAAATAGGGGAGTTTTTAAAAAAATTGAAGAAATTAGTGGTTGAAGCCATACATTTTCCAGTTACAACGATTGTCACGTTGTCTCATCAGCCGTGAGAGGGTTAACTATTTCTTCTAAAGCAACAGGTACTACGTTCATTTTTTAATGCAGTTTGTAGTAATTTGTGCATTTATTTTCCGCTGATGATGTGTAGAACATTTAGTTAGCATATTTGGTTGAGATTTGGAAAAAATATACAGGGTGATTCAAAATTCAGCTTTGTAGTACAGAAAGTATAAATTGGTTTTCAAAATGTGAAGAAAGTGCATATATTAACGAATGTCCTGTATGTACTTCTGAATGGCACAGTAACATATTCCTCTTTTATCATTCGTTAACCACAGTATGGTGTGTCAAAGCCACATATAATGGAATCGAATCTGTTTTATTTTGAAAAAAATTAAAAAAGAGAAAAAAACGTTGAAACAGGAATTTTAACGTTTCTTCAAGGGCAAAGGACCTTTATCGCAACCGTACAAAATGGATAGGTTTGCTCTTCAATTTGAGCTTTATTTCGTCAAAATATGTAAATAAGTTTGGGAGATATGGCGAATAGTATGTAGTATATAGTAACAATGTATAACAATATAATATATATGTAGAATGACATATGCTATATTCTTGAATAGTTGCCTAACAACATATATGTACCAAATAGGAGAGTTTTTTTAAAAAAAATTGAAGAAATTAGTGGTTGAAGCCATACATTTTCCAGTTACAACGAGTGTCACGTGGTCTCATCAGCCGGGAGAGGGTTAACTATTTCTTCTAAAGCAACAGGTACTACGTTCATTTTTTAATGCAGTTTGTAGTAATTTGTGCATTTATTTTCCGCTGATGATGTGTAGAACATTTAGTTAGCATATTTGGTTGAGATTTGGAAAAAATATACAGGGTGATGCAAAATTCAGCTTTGTAGTACAGAAAGTATAAATTGGTTTTCAAAATGTGAAGAAAGTGCATATATTAACGAATGTCCTGTATGTACTTCTGAATGGCACAGTAACATATTCCTCTTTTATCATTCGTTAACCACAGTATGGTGTGTCAAAGCCACATATAATGGAATCGAATCTGTTTCATTTTGAAAAAAATTAAAAAAGATAAAAAAACGTTGTAACAGGAATTTTAACGTTTCTTCAAGGGCAAAGGACCTTTATCGCAACCGTACAAAATGGATAGGTTTGCTCTTCAATTTGAGCTTTATTTCGTCAAAATATGTAAATAAGTTTGGGAGATATGGCGAATAGTATGTAGTATATAGTAACAATGGATAACAATATAATATATATGTAGAATGACATATGCTATATTGTTGAATAGTTGCCTAACAACATATATGTACCAAATAGGAGAGTTTTTTAAAAAAAAATTGAAGAAATTAGTGGTTGAAGCCATACATTTTCCAGTTACAACGAGTGTCACGTGGTCTCATCAGCCGTGAGAGGGTTAACTATTTCTTCTAAAGCAACAGGTACTACGTTCATTTTTTAATGCAGTTTGTAGTAATTTGTGCATTTATTTTCCCGTGATGATGTGTAGAACATTTAGTTAGTATATTTAGTTGAGATTTGGAAAAAATATACAGGGAGATGCAAAATTCAGCTTTGTAGTACGGAAAGTATTTTGGTTTTCAAAATGTGAAGAAAGTGCATATATTAACGAATGCCCTGTATGTACTTCTGAATGGCACAGTAACATATTCCTCTTTTATCATTCGTTAACCACAGTATGGTGTGTCAAAGCCACATATAATGGAATCGAATCTGTTTTATTTTGAAAAAACTAAAAATGAGAAACAAACCGTATAGGAGGAATTTTAACGTTTCTTCAAGGGCAAAGGACCTTAGCGCAACCGTACAAAATGGAGGGGTTTCCTCTTCAATTTTAGCTTTATTTCGTCAAAATATGTAAATAAGTTTGGGAGATATGGCGAATAGTATGTAGTATATAGTAACAATGATTAACAATATAATATATATGTAGAATGATATATGCTATATTGTTGAATAGTTGCCTAACAACACATTTATACCAAATAGGGGAGTTTTTAAAAAAATTGAAGAAATTAGTGGTTGAAGCCATACATTTTCCAGTTACAACGATTGTCACGTTGTCTCATCAGCCGTGAGAGGGTTAACTATTTCTTCTAAAGCAACAGGTACTACGTTCATTTTTTAATGCAGTTTGTAGTAATTTGTGCATTTATTTTCCGCTGATGATGTGTAGAACATTTAGTTAGCATATTTGGTTGAGATTTGGAAAAAATATACAGGGTGATGCAAAATTCAGCTTTGTAGTACAGAAAGTATAAATTGGTTTTCAAAATGTGAAGAAAGTGCATATATTAACGAATGTCCTGTATGTACTTCTGAATGGCACAGTAACATATTCCTCTTTTATCATTCGTTAACCACAGTATGGTGTGTCAAAGCCACATATAATGGAATCGAATCTGTTTTATTTTGAAAAAAATTAAAAAAGAGAAAAAAACGTTGAAACAGGAATTTTAACGTTTCTTCAAGGGCAAAGGACCTTTATCGCAACCGTACAAAATGGATAGGTTTGCTCTTCAATTTGAGCTTTATTTCGTCAAAATATGTAAATAAGTTTGGGAGATATGGCGAATAGTATGTAGTATATAGTAACAATGTATAACAATATAATATATATGTAGAATGACATATGCTATATTCTTGAATAGTTGCCTAACAACATATATGTACCAAATAGGAGAGTTTTTTAAAAAAAAATTGAAGAAATTAGTGGTTGAAGCCATACATTTTCCAGTTACAACGAGTGTCACGTGGTCTCATCAGCCGGGAGAGGGTTAACTATTTCTTCTAAAGCAACAGGTACTACGTTCATTTTTTAATGCAGTTTGTAGTAATTTGTGCATTTATTTTCCGCTGATGATGTGTAGAACATTTAGTTAGCATATTTGGTTGAGATTTGGAAAAAATATACAGGGTGATGCAAAATTCAGCTTTGTAGTACAGAAAGTATAAATTGGTTTTCAAAATGTGAAGAAAGTGCATATATTAACGAATGTCCTGTATGTACTTCTGAATGGCACAGTAACATATTCCTCTTTTATCATTCGTTAACCACAGTATGGTGTGTCAAAGCCACATATAATGGAATCGAATCTGTTTTATTTTGAAAAAAATTAAAAAAGAGAAAAAAACGTTGTAACAGGAATTTTAACGTTTCTTCAAGGGCAAAGGACCTTTATCGCAACCGTACAAAATGGATAGGTTTGCTCTTCAATTTGAGCTTTATTTCGTCAAAATATGTAAATAAGTTTGGGAGATATGGCGAATAGTATGTAGTATATAGTAACAATGGATAACAATATAATATATATGTAGAATGACATATGCTATATTGTTGAATAGTTGCCTAACAACATATATGTACCAAATAGGAGAGTTTTTTAAAAAAAATTGAAGAAATTAGTGGTTGAAGCCATACATTTTCCAGTTACAACGAGTGTCACGTGGTCTCATCAGCCGTGAGAGGGTTAACTATTTCTTCTAAAGCAACAGGTACTACGTTCATTTTTTTTGTGCAGTTTGTAGTAATTTGTGCATTTATTTTCCGCTGATGATGTGTAGAACATTTAGTTAGCATATTTGGTTGAGATTTGGAAAAAATATACAGGGTGATGCAAAATTCAACTTTGTAGTACAGAAAGTATAAATTGGTTTTCAAAATAGGAAGAAAGTGCATATATTAACGACTGCCCTGTATGTACTTCTGAATGGCACAGTAACATATTCCTCTTTTATCATTCGTTAACCACAGTATGGTGTGTCAAAGCCACATATAATGGAATCGAATCTGTTTTATTTTGAAAAAACTAAAAATGAGAAACAAACCGTATAGGAGGAATTTTAACGTTTCTTCAAGGGCAAAGGACCTTAGCGCAACCGTACAAAATGGAGGGGTTTCCTCTTCAATTTTAGCTTTATTTCGTCAAAATATGTAAATAAGTTTGGGAGATATGGCGAATAGTATGTAGTATATAGTAACAATGATTAACAATATAATATATATGTAGAATGATATATGCTATATTGTTGAATAGTTGCCTAACAACACATTTATACCAAATAGGGGAGTTTTTAAAAAAATTGAAGAAATTAGTGGTTGAAGCCATACATTTTCCAGTTACAACGATTGTCACGTTGTCTCATCAGCCGTGAGAGGGTTAACTATTTCTTCTAAAGCAACAGGTACTACGTTCATTTTTTTTGTGCAGTTTGTAGTAATTTGTGCATTAGTTTCCCATGATGATGTGTAGAACATTTAGTTAGCATATTTCGTTGAGATTTGGAAAAAATATACAGGGTGATGCAAAATTCAGCTTTGAAGTGCAGAAAGTTTAACTTGGTTTTCAAAATGTGAAGAAAGTGCATATATTAACGAATGTCCTGTATGTACTTCTGAATGGCACACTAACATACTCCCCTTTTATCATTCGTTAACCATAGTGTGGTGTGTCAAAGCCACATATAATGGAATCGAATCTGTTTTATTTTGAAAAAAACTAAAAAACAGAAACAAACGTTATAAGAGGAATTTTAATGTTTCTTCAAGGGCAAAGGACCTTTATCGCAACCGTACAAAATGGATGGGTTTGCTCTTCAATTTGAGCTTTATTTCGTCAAAATATGTAAATAAGTTTGGGAGATATGGCGAATAGTATGTAGTATATAGTAACAATGTATAACAATATAATATATATGTAGAATGACATATGCTATATTGTTGAATAGTTGCCTAACAACATATATGTACCAAATAGGAGAGTTTCTTAAAAAAAAATTGAAGAAATTAGTGGTTGAAGCCATACATTTTCCAGTTACAACGAGTGTCACGTGGTCTCATCAGCCGTGAGAGGGTTAACTATTTCTTCTAAAGCAACAGGTACTACGTTCATTTTTTAATGCAGTTTGTAGTAATTTGTGCATTTATTTTCCGCTGATGATGTGTAGAACATTTAGTTAGCATATTTGGTTGAGATTTGGAAAAAATATACAGGGTGATGGAAAATTCAGCTTTGTAGTACAGAAAGTATAAATTGGTTTTCAAAATGTGAAGAAAGTGCATATATTAACGAATGTCCTGTATGTACTTCTGAATGGCACAGTAACATATTCCTCTTTTATCATTCGTTAACCACAGTATGGTGTGTCAAAGCCACATATAATGGAATCGAATCTGTTTTATTTTGAAAAAAATTAAAAAAGAGAAAAAAACGTTGTAACAGGAATTTTAACGTTTCTTCAAGGGCAAAGGACCATTATCGCAACCGTACAAAATGGATAGGTTTGCTCTTCAATTTGAGCTTTATTTCGTCAAAATATGTAAATAAGTTTGGGAGATATGGCGAATAGTATGTAGTATATAGTAACAATGGATAACAATATAATATATATGTAGAATGACATATGGTATATTGTTGAATAGTTGCCGAACAACATATATGTACCAAATAGGAGAGTTTTTTAAAAAAAAATTGAAGAAATTAGTGGTTGAAGCCATACATTTTCCAGTTACAACGAGTGTCACGTGGTCTCATCAGCCGTGAGAGGGTTAACTATTTCTTCTAAAGCAACAGGTACTACGTTCATTTTTTTTTTGTGCAGTTTGTAGTAATTTGTGCATTTATTTTCCGCTGATGATGTGTAGAACATTTAGTTAGCATATTTGGTTGAGATTTGGAAAAAATATACAGGGTGATGCAAAATTCAACTTTGTAGTACAGAAAGTATAAATTGGTTTTCAAAATAGGAAGAAAGTGCATATATTAACGACTGCCTGTATGTACTTCTGAATGGCACAGTAACATATTCCTCTTTTATCATTCGTTAACCACAGTATGGTGTGTCAAAGCCACATATAATGGAATCGAATCTGTTTTATTTTGAAAAAAACTAAAAAAGAGAAACAAACGTTGTAACAGAATTTTTAACGTTCCTTCAAGGGCAAAGGACCCTTTCGCAACAGGACAAAATGGAGGGGTTTCCTCTTCAATTTTAGCTTTATTTCGTCAAAATATGTAAATAAGTTTGGGAGATATGGCGAATAGTATGTAGTATATAGTAACAATGGATAACAATATAATATATATGTAGAATGACATATGCTATATTGTTGAATAGTTGCCTAACAACATATATATACCAAATAGGAGAGTTTTTAAAAAAATTGAAGAAATTAGTGGTTGAAGCCATACATTTTCCAGTTCCAACGAGTGTCACGTGGTCTCATCAGCCGTGAGAGGGTTAACTATTTCTTCTAAAGCAACAGGTACTACGTTCATTTTTTAATGCAGTTTGTAGTAATTTGTGCATTTATTTTCCCGTGATGATGTGTAGAACATTTAGTTAGTATATTTCGTTGAGATTTGGAAAAAATATACAGGGAGATGCAAAATTCAGCTTTGTAGTACAGAAAGTATAAATTGGTTTTCAAAATGTGAAGAAAGTGCATATATTAACGAATGTCCTGTATGTACTTCTGAAGGGCACGGTAACATATTCCTCTTTTATCATTCGTTAACCACAGTATGGTGTGTCAAAGCCACATATAATGGAATCGAATCTGTTTTATTTTGAAAAAACTAAAAATGAGAAACAAACCGTATAGGAGGAATTTTAACGTTTCTTCAAGGGCAAAGGACCTTAGCGCAACCGTACAAAATGGAGGGGTTTCCTCTTCAATTTTAGCTTTATTTCGTCAAAATATGTAAATAAGTTTGGGAGATATGGCGAATAGTATGTAGTATATAGTAACAATGATTAACAATATAATATATATGTAGAATGATATATGCTATATTGTTGAATAGTTGCCTAACAATACATTTATACCAAATAGAGGAGTTTTTAAAAAAATTGAAGAAATTAGTGGTTGAAGCCATACATTTTCCAGTTACAACGATTGTCACGTTGTCTCATCAGCCGTGAGAGGGTTAACTATTTCTTCTAAAGCAACAGGTACTACGTTCATTTTTTTTGTGCAGTTTGTAGTAATTTGTGCATTAGTTTCCCATGATGATGTGTAGAACATTTAGTTAGCATATTTGGTTGAGATTTGGAAAAAATATACAGGGTGATGCAAAATTCAGCTTTGTAGTGCAGAAAGTTTAACTTGGTTTTCAAAATGTGAAGAAAGTGCATATATTAACGAATGCCCTGTATGTACTTCTGAATGGCACACTAACATACTCCCCTTTTATCATTCGTTAACCATAGTGTGGTGTGTCAAAGCCACATATAATGGAATCGAATCTGTTTTATTTTGAAAAAAACTAAAAAACAGAAACAAACGTTATAAGAGGAATTTTAATGTTTCTTCAAGGGCAAAGGACCTTTATTGCAACCGTACAAAATGGATGGGTTTGCTCTTCAATTTGAGCTTTATTTCGTCAAAATATGTAAATAAGTTTGGGAGATATGGCGAATAGTATGTAGTATATAGTAACAATGTATAACAATATAATATATATGTAGAATGACATATGCTATATTGTTGAATAGTTGCCTAACAACATATATGTACCAAATAGGAGAGTTTTTTTAAAAAAAATTGAAGAAATTAGTGGTTGAAGCCATACATTTTCCAGTTACAACGAGTGTCACGTGGTCTCATCAGCCGTGAGAGGGTTAACTATTTCTTCTAAAGCAACAGGTACTACGTTCATTTTTTAATGCAGTTTGTACGAATTTGTGCATTTATTTTCCGCTGATGATGTGTAGAACATTTAGTTAGCATATTTGGTTGAGATTTGGAAAAAATATACAGGGTGATGCAAAATTCAGCTTTGTAGTACAGAAAGTATAAATTGGTTTTCAAAATGTGAAGAAAGTGCATATATTAACGAATGTCCTGTATGTACTTCTGAATGGCACAGTAACATATTCCTCTTTTATCATTCGTTAACCACAGTATGGTGTGTCAAAGCCACATATAATGGAATCGAATCTGTTTTATTTTGAAAAAAATTAAAAAAGAGAAAAAAACGTTGTAACAGGAATTTTAACGTTTCTTCAAGGGCAAAGGACCTTTATCGCAACCGTACAAAATGGATAGGTTTGCTCTTCAATTTGAGCTTTATTTGGTCAAAATATGTAAATAAGTTTGGGAGATATGGCGAATAGTATGTAGTATATAGTAACAATGGATAACAATATAATATATATGTAGAATGACATATGCTATATTGTTGAATAGTTGCCTAACAACATATATGTACCAAATAGGAGAGTTTTTTGAAAAAAAATTGAAGAAATTAGTGGTTGAAGCCATACATTTTCCAGTTACAACGAGTGTCACGTGGTCTCATCAGCCGTGAGAGGGTTAACTATTTCTTCTAAAGCAACAGGTACTACGTTCATTTTTTTTGTGCAGTTTGTAGTAATTTGTGCATTTATTTTCCGCTGATGATGTGTAGAACATTTAGTTAGCATATTTGGTTGAGATTTGGAAAAAATATACAGAGTGATGCAAAATTCAACTTTGTAGTACAGAAAGTATAAATTGGTTTTCAAAATAGGAAGAAAGTGCATATATTAACGAATGTCCTGTATGTACTTCTGAATGGCACAGTAACATATTCCTCTTTTATCATTCGTTAACCACAGTATGGTGTGTCAAAGCCACATATAATGGAATCGAATCTGTTTTATTTTGAAAAAAACTAAAAAAGAGAAACAAACGTTGTAACAGGAATTTTAACGTTCCTTCAAGGGCAAAGGACACTTATCGCAACAGGACAAAATGGAGGGGTTTCCTCTTCAATTTTAGCTTTATTTCGTCAAAATATGTAAATAAGTTTGGGAGATATGGCGAATAGTATGTAGTATATAGTAACAATGGATAACAATATAATATATATGTAGAATGACATATGCTATATTGTTGAATAGTTGCCTAACAACATATATGTACCAAATAGGAGAGTTTTTAAAAAAAATTGAAGAAATTAGTGGTTGAAGCCATACATTTTCCAGTTACAACGAGTGTCACGTGGTCTCATCAGCCGTGAGAGGGTTAACTATTTCTTCTAAAGCAACAGGTACTACGTTCATTTTTTAATGCAGTTTGTAGTAATTTGTGCATTTATTTTCCCGTGATGATGTGTAGAACATTTAGTTAGTATATTTCGTTGAGATTTGGAAAAAATATACAGGGAGATGCAAAATTCAGCTTTGTAGTACAGAAAGTATAAATTGGTTTTCAAAATGTGAAGAAAGTGCATATATTAACGAATGTCCTGTATGTACTTCTGAATGGCACGGTAACATATTCCTCTTTTATCATTCGTTAACCACAGTATGGTGTGTCAAAGCCACATATAATGGAATCGAATCTGTTTTATTTTGAAAAAAATAAAAAAGAGAAACAAATGTTAGAAGAGTAACTTTAACGTTCCTTTAAGGGCAAAGGACACTTATCGCAACAGGACAAAATGGAGGGGTTTCCTTTTCAATTTTAGCTTTATTTCGTCAAAATATGTAAATAAGTTTGGGAGATATGGCGAATAGTATGTAGTATATAGTAACATTGGATAACAATATAATATATATGTAGAATGACATATGCTATATTGTTGAATAGTTGCCTAACAACATATATATACCAAATAGGAGAGTTTTTAAAAAAAATTGAAGAAATTAGTGGTTGAAGCCATACATTTTCCAGTTACAACGAGTGTCACGTGGTCTCATCAGCCGTGAGAGGGTTAACTATTTCTTCTAAAGCAACAGGTACTACGTTCATTTTTTAATGCAGTTTGTAGTAATTTGTGCATTTATTTTCCCGTGATGATGTGTAGAACATTTAGTTAGTATATTTAGTTGAGATTTGGAAAAAATATACAGGGAGATGCAAAATTCAGCTTTGTAGTACAGAAAGTATAAATTGGTTTTCAAAATGTGAAGAAAGTGCATATATTAACGAATGTCCTGTATGTACTTCTGAATGGCACGGTAACATATTCCTCTTTTATCATTCGTTAACCACAGTATGGTGTGTCAAAGCCACATATAATGGAATCGAATCTGTTTTATTTTGAAAAAACTAAAAATGAGAAACAAACCGTATAGGAGGAATTTTAACGTTTCTTCAAGGGCAAAGGACCTTAGCGCAACCGTACAAAATGGAGGGGTTTCCTCTTCAATTTTAGCTTTATTTCGTCAAAATATGTAAATAAGTTTGGGAGATATGGCGAATAGTATGTAGTATATAGTAACAATGATTAACAATATAATATATATGTAGAATGATATATGCTATATTGTTGAATAGTTGCCTAACAACACATTTATACCAAATAGGGGAGTTTTTAAAAAAATTGAAGAAATTAGTGGTTGAAGCCATACATTTTCCAGTTACAACGATTGTCACGTTGTCTCATCAGCCGTGAGAGGGTTAACTATTTCTTCTTAAGCAACAGGTACTACGTTCATTTTTTTTGTGCAGTTTGTAGTAATTTGTGCATTAGTTTCCCATGATGATGTGTAGAACATTTAGTTAGCATATTTGGTTGAGATTTGGAAAAAATATACAGGGTGATGCAAAATTCAGCTTTGTAGTGCAGAAAGTTTAACTTGGTTTTCAAAATGTGAAGAAAGTGCATATATTAACGAATGCCCTGTATGTACTTCTGAATGGCACACTAACATACTCCCCTTTTATCATTCGTTAACCATAGTGTGGTGTGTCAAAGCCACATATAATGGAATCGAATCTGTTTTATTTTGAAAAAAACTAAAAAACAGAAACAAACGTTATAAGAGGAATTTTAATGTTTCTTCAAGGGCAAAGGACCTTTATTGCAACCGTACAAAATGGATGGGTTTGCTCTTCAATTTGAGCTTTATTTCGTCAAAATATGTAAATAAGTTTGGGAGATATGGCGAATAGTATGTAGTATATAGTAACAATGTATAACAATATAATATATATGTAGAATGACATATGCTATATTGTTGAATAGTTGCCTAACAACATATATGTACCAAATAGGAGAGTTTTTTTTAAAAAAAATTGAAGAAATTAGTGGTTGAAGCCATACATTTTCCAGTTCCAACGAGTGTCACGTGGTCTCATCAGCCGTGAGAGGGTTAACTATTTCTTCTAAAGCAACAGGTACTACGTTCATTTTTTAATGCAGTTTGTAGTAATTTGTGCATTTATTTTCCCGTGATGATGTGTAGAACATTTAGTTAGTATATTTAGTTGAGATTTGGAAAAAATATACAGGGAGATGCAAAATTCAGCTTTGTAGTACAGAAAGTATAAATTGGTTTTCAAAATGTGAAGAAAGTGCATATATTAACGAATGTCCTGTATGTACTTCTGAATGGCACGGTAACATATTCCTCTTTTATCATTCGTTAACCACAGTATGGTGTGTCAAAGCCACATATAATGGAATCGAATCTGTTTTATTTTGAAAAAACTAAAAATGAGAAACAAACCGTATAGGAGGAATTTTAACGTTTCTTCAAGGGCAAAGGACCTTAGCGCAACCGTACAAAATGGAGGGGTTTCCTCTTCAATTTTAGCTTTATTTCGTCAAAATATGTAAATAAGTTTGGGAGATATGGCGAATAGTATGTAGTATATAGTAACAATGATTAACAATATAATATATATGTAGAATGATATATGCTATATTGTTGAATAGTTGCCTAACAACACATTTATACCAAATAGGGGAGTTTTTAAAAAAATTGAAGAAATTAGTGGTTGAAGCCATACATTTTCCAGTTACAACGATTGTCACGTTGTCTCATCAGCCGTGAGAGGGTTAACTATTTCTTCTAAAGCAACAGGTACTACGTTCATTTTTTTTGTGCAGTTTGTAGCAATTTGTGCATTAGTTTCCCATGATGATGTGTAGAACATTTAGTTAGCATATTTGGTTGAGATTTGGAAAAAATATACAGGGTGATGCAAAATTCAGCTTTGTAGTGCAGAAAGTTTAACTTGGTTTTCAAAATGTGAAGAAAGTGCATATATTAACGAATGCCCTGTATGTACTTCTGAATGGCACACTAACATACTCCCCTTTTATCATTCGTTAACCATAGTGTGGTGTGTCAAAGCCACATATAATAGAATCGAATCTGTTTTATTTTGAAAAAAACTAAAAAACAGAAACAAACGTTATAAGAGGAATTTTAATGTTTCTTCAAGGGCAAAGGACCTTTATCGCAACCGTACAAAATGGATGGGTTTGCTCTTCAATTTGAGCTTTATTTCGTCAAAATATGTAAATAAGTTTGGGAGATATGGCGAATAGTATGTAGTATATAGTAAGAATGTATAACAATATAATATATATGTAGAATGACATATGCTATATTGTTGAATAGTTGCCTAACAACATATATATACCAAATAGGAGAGTTTTTAAAAAAAATTGAAGAAATTAGTGGTTGAAGCCATACATTTTCCAGTTACAACGAGTGTCACGTGGTCTCATCAGCCGTGAGAGGGTTAACTATTTCTTCTAAAGCAACAGGTACTACGTTCATTTTTTAATGCAGTTTGTAGTAATTTGTGCATTTATTTTCCCGTGATGATGTGTAGAACATTTAGTTAGTATATTTAGTTGAGATTTGGAAAAAATATACAGGGAGATGCAAAATTCAGCTTTGTAGTACAGAAAGTATAAATTGGTTTTCAAAATGTGAAGAAAGTGCATATATTAACGAATGTCCTGTATGTACTTCTGAATGGCACGGTAACATATTCCTCTTTTATCATTCGTTAACCACAGTATGGTGTGTCAAAGCCACATATAATGGAATCGAATCTGTTTTATTTTGAAAAAACTAAAAATGAGAAACAAACCGTATAGGAGGAATTTTAACGTTTCTTCAAGGGCAAAGGACCTTAGCGCAACCGTACAAAATGGAGGGGTTTCCTCTTCAATTTTAGCTTTATTTCGTCAAAATATGTAAATAAGTTTGGGAGATATGGCGAATAGTATGTAGTATATAGTAACAATGATTAACAATATAATATATATGTAGAATGATATATGCTATATTGTTGAATAGTTGCCTAACAACACATTTATACCAAATAGGGGAGTTTTTAAAAAAATTGAAGAAATTAGTGGTTGAAGCCATACATTTTCCAGTTACAACGATTGTCACGTTGTCTCATCAGCCGTGAGAGGGTTAACTATTTCTTCTTAAGCAACAGGTACTACGTTCATTTTTTTTGTGCAGTTTGTAGTAATTTGTGCATTAGTTTCCCATGATGATGTGTAGAACATTTAGTTAGCATATTTGGTTGAGATTTGGAAAAAATATACAGGGTGATGCAAAATTCAGCTTTGTAGTGCAGAAAGTTTAACTTGGTTTTCAAAATGTGAAGAAAGTGCATATATTAACGAATGCCCTGTATGTACTTCTGAATGGCACACTAACATACTCCCCTTTTATCATTCGTTAACCATAGTGTGGTGTGTCAAAGCCACATATAATGGAATCGAATCTGTTTTATTTTGAAAAAAACTAAAAAACAGAAACAAACGTTATAAGAGGAATTTTAATGTTTCTTCAAGGGCAAAGGACCTTTATTGCAACCGTACAAAATGGATGGGTTTGCTCTTCAATTTGAGCTTTATTTCGTCAAAATATGTAAATAAGTTTGGGAGATATGGCGAATAGTATGTAGTATATAGTAACAATGTATAACAATATAATATATATGTAGAATGACATATGCTATATTGTTGAATAGTTGCCTAACAACATATATGTACCAAATAGGAGAGTTTTTTTTAAAAAAAATTGAAGAAATTAGTGGTTGAAGCCATACATTTTCCAGTTCCAACGAGTGTCACGTGGTCTCATCAGCCGTGAGAGGGTTAACTATTTCTTCTAAAGCAACAGGTACTACGTTCATTTTTTAATGCAGTTTGTAGTAATTTGTGCATTTATTTTCCCGTGATGATGTGTAGAACATTTAGTTAGTATATTTAGTTGAGATTTGGAAAAAATATACAGGGAGATGCAAAATTCAGCTTTGTAGTACAGAAAGTATAAATTGGTTTTCAAAATGTGAAGAAAGTGCATATATTAACGAATGTCCTGTATGTACTTCTGAATGGCACGGTAACATATTCCTCTTTTATCATTCGTTAACCACAGTATGGTGTGTCAAAGCCACATATAATGGAATCGAATCTGTTTTATTTTGAAAAAACTAAAAATGAGAAACAAACCGTATAGGAGGAATTTTAACGTTTCTTCAAGGGCAAAGGACCTTAGCGCAACCGTACAAAATGGAGGGGTTTCCTCTTCAATTTTAGCTTTATTTCGTCAAAATATGTAAATAAGTTTGGGAGATATGGCGAATAGTATGTAGTATATAGTAACAATGATTAACAATATAATATATATGTAGAATGATATATGCTATATTGTTGAATAGTTGCCTAACAACACATTTATACCAAATAGGGGAGTTTTTAAAAAAATTGAAGAAATTAGTGGTTGAAGCCATACATTTTCCAGTTACAACGATTGTCACGTTGTCTCATCAGCCGTGAGAGGGTTAACTATTTCTTCTAAAGCAACAGGTACTACGTTCATTTTTTTTGTGCAGTTTGTAGCAATTTGTGCATTAGTTTCCCATGATGATGTGTAGAACATTTAGTTAGCATATTTGGTTGAGATTTGGAAAAAATATACAGGGTGATGCAAAATTCAGCTTTGTAGTGCAGAAAGTTTAACTTGGTTTTCAAAATGTGAAGAAAGTGCATATATTAACGAATGCCCTGTATGTACTTCTGAATGGCACACTAACATACTCCCCTTTTATCATTCGTTAACCATAGTGTGGTGTGTCAAAGCCACATATAATAGAATCGAATCTGTTTTATTTTGAAAAAAACTAAAAAACAGAAACAAACGTTATAAGAGGAATTTTAATGTTTCTTCAAGGGCAAAGGACCTTTATCGCAACCGTACAAAATGGATGGGTTTGCTCTTCAATTTGAGCTTTATTTCGTCAAAATATGTAAATAAGTTTGGGAGATATGGCGAATAGTATGTAGTATATAGTAAGAATGTATAACAATATAATATATATGTAGAATGACATATGCTATATTGTTGAATAGTTGCCTAACAACATATATGTACCAAATAGGAGAGTTTTTTAAAAAAAAATTGAAGAAATTAGTGGTTGAAGCCATACATTTTCCAGTTACAACGAGTGTCACGTGGTCTCATCAGCCGTGAGATGGTTAACTATTTCTTCTAAAGCAACAGGTACTACGTTCATTTTTTAATGCAGTTTGTACGAATTTGTGCATTTATTTTCCGCTGATGATGTGTAGAACATTTAGTTAGCATATTTGGTTGAGATTTGGAAAAAATATACAGGGTGATGCAAAATTCAGCTTTGTAGTACAGAAAGTATAAATTGGTTTTCAAAATGTGAAGAAAGTGCATATATTAACGAATGTCCTGTATGTACTTCTGAATGGCACAGTAACATATTCCTCTTTTATCATTCGTTAACCACAGTATGGTGTGTCAAAGCCACATATAATGGAATCGAATCTGTTTTATTTTGAAAAAAATTAAAAAAGAGAAAAAAACGTTGTAACAGGAATTTTAACGTTTCTTCAAGGGCAAAGGACCTTTATCGCAACCGTACAAAATGCATAGGCTTGCTCTTCAATTTGAGCTTTATTTCGTCAAAATATGTAAATAAGTTTGGGAGATATGGCGAATAGTATGTAGTATATAGTAACAATGGATAACAATATAATATATATGTAGAATGACATATGCTATATTGTTGAATAGTTGCCTAACAACATATATGTACCAAATAGGAGAGTTTTTTAAAAAAAATTTGAAGAAATTAGTGGTTGAAGCCATACATTTTCCAGTTACAACGAGTGTCACGTGGTCTCATCAGCCGTGAGAGGGTTAACTATTTCTTCTAAAGCAACAGGTACTACGTTCATTTTTTTTGTGCAGTTTGTAGTAATTTGTGCATTTATTTTCCGCTGATGATGTGTAGAACATTTAGTTAGCATATTTGGATGAGATTTGGAAAAAATATACAGGGTGATGCAAAATTCAACTTTGTAGTACAGAAAGTATAAATTGGTTTTCAAAATAGGAAGAAAGTGCATATATTAACGAATGTCCTGTATGTACTTCTGAATGGCACAGTAACATATTCCTCTTTTATCATTCGTTAACCACAGTATGGTGTGTCAAAGCCACATATAATGGAATCGAATCTGTTTTATTTTGAAAAAAACTAAAAAAGAGAAACAAACGTTGTAACAGGAATTTTAACGTTCCTTCAAGGGCAAAGGACACTTATCGCAACAGGACAAAATGGAGGGGTTTCCTCTTCAATTTTAGCTTTATTTCGTCAAAATATGTAAATAAGTTTGGGAGATATGGCGAATAGTATGTAGTATATAGTAACAATGGATAACAATATAATATATATGTAGAATGACATATGCTATATTGTTGAATAGTTGCCTAACAACATATATATACCAAATAGGAGAGTTTTTAAAAAAAATTGAAGAAATTAGTGGTTGAAGCCATACATTTTCCAGTTACAACGAGTGTCACGTGGTCTCATCAGCCGTGAGAGGGTTAACTATTTCTTCTAAAGCAACAGGTACTACGTTCATTTTTTAATGCAGTTTGTAGTAATTTGTGCATTTATTTTCCCGTGATGATGTGTAGAACATTTAGTTAGTATATTTAGTTGAGATTTGGAAAAAATATACAGGGAGATGCAAAATTCAGCTTTGTAGTACGGAAAGTATTTTGGTTTTCAAAATGTGAAGAAAGTGCATATATTAACGAATGCCCTGTATGTACTTCTGAATGGCACAGTAACATATTCCTCTTTTATCATTCGTTAACCACAGTATGGTGTGTCAAAGCCACATATAATGGAATCGAATCTGTTTTATTTTGAAAAAACTAAAAATGAGAAACAAACCGTATAGGAGGAATTTTAACGTTTCTTCAAGGGCAAAGGACCTTAGCGCAACCGTACAAAATGGAGGGGTTTCCTCTTCAATTTTAGCTTTATTTCGTCAAAATATGTAAATAAGTTTGGGAGATATGGCGAATAGTATGTAGTATATAGTAACAATGATTAACAATATAATATATATGTAGAATGATATATGCTATATTGTTGAATAGTTGCCTAACAACACATTTATACCAAATAGGGGAGTTTTTAAAAAAATTGAAGAAATTAGTGGTTGAAGCCATACATTTTCCAGTTACAACGATTGTCACGTTGTCTCATCAGCCGTGAGAGGGTTAACTATTTCTTCTAAAGCAACAGGTACTACGTTCATTTTTTAATGCAGTTTGTAGTAATATGTGCATTTATTTTCCGCTGATGATGTGTAGAACATTTAGTTAGCATATTTGGTTGAGATTTGGAAAAAATATACAGGGTGATGCAAAATTCAGCTTTGTAGTACAGAAAGTATAAATTGGTTTTCAAAATGTGAAGAAAGTGCATATATTAACGAATGTCCTGTATGTACTTCTGAATGGCACAGTAACATATTCCTCTTTTATCATTCGTTAACCACAGTATGGTGTGTCAAAGCCACATATAATGGAATCGAATCTGTTTTATTTTGAAAAAAATTAAAAAAGAGAAAAAAACGTTGTAACAGGAATTTTAACGTTTCTTCAAGGGCAAAGGACCTTTATCGCAACCGTACAAAATGGATAGGTTTGCTCTTCAATTTGAGCTTTATTTCGTCAAAATATGTAAATAAGTTTGGGAGATATGGCGAATAGTATGTAGTATATAGTAACAATGTATAACAATATAATATATATGTAGAATGACATATGCTATATTGTTGAATAGTTGCCTAACAACATATATGTACCAAATAGGAGAGTTTTTTAAAAAAAAATTGAAGAAATTAGTGGTTGAAGCCATACATTTTCCAGTTACAACGAGTGTCACGTGGTCTCATCAGCCGTGAGATGGTTAACTATTTCTTCTAAAGCAACAGGTACTACGTTCATTTTTTAATGCAGTTTGTACGAATTTGTGCATTTATTTTCCGCTGATGATGTGTAGAACATTTAGTTAGCATATTTGGTTGAGATTTGGAAAAAATATACAGGGTGATGCAAAATTCAGCTTTGTAGTACAGAAAGTATAAATTGGTTTTCAAAATGTGAAGAAAGTGCATATATTAACGAATGTCCTGTATGTACTTCTGAATGGCACAGTAACATATTCCTCTTTTATCATTCGTTAACCACAGTATGGTGTGTCAAAGCCACATATAATGGAATCGAATCTGTTTTATTTTGAAAAAGATTAAAAAAGAGAAAAAAACGTTGTAACAGGAATTTTAACGTTTCTTCAAGGGCAAAGGACCTTTATCGCAACCGTACAAAATGCATAGGCTTGCTCTTCAATTTGAGCTTTATTTCGTCAAAATATGTAAATAAGTTTGGGAGATATGGCGAATAGTATGTAGTATATAGTAACAATGGATAACAATATAATATATATGTAGAATGACATATGCTATATTGTTGAATAGTTGCCTAACAACATATATGTACCAAATAGGAGAGTTTTTTAAAAAAAAATTGAAGAAATTAGTGGTTGAAGCCATACATTTTCCAGTTACAACGAGTGTCACGTGGTCTCATCAGCCGTGAGAGGGTTAACTATTTCTTCTAAAGCAACAGGTACTACGTTCATTTTTTTTGTGCAGTTTGTAGTAATTTGTGCATTTATTTTCCGCTGATGATGTGTAGAACATTTAGTTAGCATATTTGGATGAGATTTGGAAAAAATATACAGGGTGATGCAAAATTCAACTTTGTAGTACAGAAAGTATAAATTGGTTTTCAAAATAGGAAGAAAGTGCATATATTAACGAATGTCCTGTATGTACTTCTGAATGGCACAGTAACATATTCCTCTTTTATCATTCGTTAACCACAGTATGGTGTGTCAAAGCCACATATAATGGAATCGAATCTGTTTTATTTTGAAAAAAACTAAAAAAGAGAAACAAACGTTGTAACAGGAATTTTAACGTTCCTTCAAGGGCAAAGGACACTTATCGCAACAGGACAAAATGGAGGGGTTTCCTCTTCAATTTTAGCTTTATTTCGTCAAAATATGTAAATAAGTTTGGGAGATATGGCGAATAGTATGTAGTATATAGTAACAATGGATAACAATATAATATATATGTAGAATGACATATGCTATATTGTTGAATAGTTGCCTAACAACATATATATACCAAATAGGAGAGTTTTTAAAAAAAATTGAAGAAATTAGTGGTTGAAGCCATACATTTTCCAGTTCCAACGAGTGTCACGTGGTCTCATCAGCCGTGAGAGGGTTAACTATTTCTTCTAAAGCAACAGGTACTACGTTCATTTTTTAATGCAGTTTGTAGTAATTTGTGCATTTATTTTCCCGTGATGATGTGTAGAACATTTAGTTAGTATATTTAGTTGAGATTTGGAAAAAATATACAGGGAGATGCAAAATTCAGCTTTGTAGTACGGAAAGTATTTTGGTTTTCAAAATGTGAAGAAAGTGCATATATTAACGAATGCCCTGTATGTACTTCTGAATGGCACAGTAACATATTCCTCTTTTATCATTCGTTAACCACAGTATGGTGTGTCAAAGCCACATATAATGGAATCGAATCTGTTTTATTTTGAAAAAACTAAAAATGAGAAACAAACCGTATAGGAGGAATTTTAACGTTTCTTCAAGGGCAAAGGACCTTAGCGCAACCGTACAAAATGGAGGGGTTTCCTCTTCAATTTTAGCTTTATTTCGTCAAAATATGTAAATAAGTTTGGGAGATATGGCGAATAGTATGTAGTATATAGTAACAATGATTAACAATATAATATATATGTAGAATGATATATGCTATATTGTTGAATAGTTGCCTAACAACACATTTATACCAAATAGGGGAGTTTTTAAAAAAATTGAAGAAATTAGTGGTTGAAGCCATACATTTTCCAGTTACAACGATTGTCACGTTGTCTCATCAGCCGTGAGAGGGTTAACTATTTCTTCTAAAGCAACAGGTACTACGTTCATTTTTTAATGCAGTTTGTAGTAATATGTGCATTTATTTTCCGCTGATGATGTGTAGAACATTTAGTTAGCATATTTGGTTGAGATTTGGAAAAAATATACAGGGTGATGCAAAATTCAGCTTTGTAGTACAGAAAGTATAAATTGGTTTTCAAAATGTGAAGAAAGTGCATATATTAACGAATGTCCTGTATGTACTTCTGAATGGCACAGTAACATATTCCTCTTTTATCATTCGTTAACCACAGTATGGTGTGTCAAAGCCACATATAATGGAATCGAATCTGTTTTATTTTGAAAAAAATTAAAAAAGAGAAAAAAACGTTGTAACAGGAATTTTAACGTTTCTTCAAGGGCAAAGGACCTTTATCGCAACCGTACAAAATGGATAGGTTTGCTCTTCAATTTGAGCTTTATTTCGTCAAAATATGTAAATAAGTTTGGGAGATATGGCGAATAGTATGTAGTATATAGTAACAATGTATAACAATATAATATATATGTAGAATGACATATGCTATATTGTTGAATAGTTGCCTAACAACATATATGTACCAAATAGGAGAGTTTTTTAAAAAAAAATTGAAGAAATTAGTGGTTGAAGCCATACATTTTCCAGTTACAACGAGTGTCACGTGGTCTCATCAGCCGTGAGATGGTTAACTATTTCTTCTAAAGCAACAGGTACTACGTTCATTTTTTAATGCAGTTTGTACGAATTTGTGCATTTATTTTCCGCTGATGATGTGTAGAACATTTAGTTAGCATATTTGGTTGAGATTTGGAAAAAATATACAGGGTGATGCAAAATTCAGCTTTGTAGTACAGAAAGTATAAATTGGTTTTCAAAATGTGAAGAAAGTGCATATATTAACGAATGTCCTGTATGTACTTCTGAATGGCACAGTAACATATTCCTCTTTTATCATTCGTTAACCACAGTATGGTGTGTCAAAGCCACATATAATGGAATCGAATCTGTTTTATTTTGAAAAAGATTAAAAAAGAGAAAAAAACGTTGTAACAGGAATTTTAACGTTTCTTCAAGGGCAAAGGACCTTTATCGCAACCGTACAAAATGCATAGGCTTGCTCTTCAATTTGAGCTTTATTTCGTCAAAATATGTAAATAAGTTTGGGAGATATGGCGAATAGTATGTAGTATATAGTAACAATGGATAACAATATAATATATATGTAGAATGACATATGCTATATTGTTGAATAGTTGCCTAACAACATATATGTACCAAATAGGAGAGTTTTTTAAAAAAAAATTGAAGAAATTAGTGGTTGAAGCCATACATTTTCCAGTTACAACGAGTGTCACGTGGTCTCATCAGCCGTGAGAGGGTTAACTATTTCTTCTAAAGCAACAGGTACTACGTTCATTTTTTTTGTGCAGTTTGTAGTAATTTGTGCATTTATTTTCCGCTGATGATGTGTAGAACATTTAGTTAGCATATTTGGATGAGATTTGGAAAAAATATACAGGGTGATGCAAAATTCAACTTTGTAGTACAGAAAGTATAAATTGGTTTTCAAAATAGGAAGAAAGTGCATATATTAACGAATGTCCTGTATGTACTTCTGAATGGCACAGTAACATATTCCTCTTTTATCATTCGTTAACCACAGTATGGTGTGTCAAAGCCACATATAATGGAATCGAATCTGTTTTATTTTGAAAAAAACTAAAAAAGAGAAACAAACGTTGTAACAGGAATTTTAACGTTCCTTCAAGGGCAAAGGACACTTATCGCAACAGGACAAAATGGAGGGGTTTCCTCTTCAATTTTAGCTTTATTTCGTCAAAATATGTAAATAAGTTTGGGAGATATGGCGAATAGTATGTAGTATATAGTAACAATGGATAACAATATAATATATATGTAGAATGACATATGCTATATTGTTGAATAGTTGCCTAACAACATATATATACCAAATAGGAGAGTTTTTAAAAAAAATTGAAGAAATTAGTGGTTGAAGCCATACATTTTCCAGTTACAACGAGTGTCACGTGGTCTCATCAGCCGTGAGAGGGTTAACTATTTCTTCTAAAGCAACAGGTACTACGTTCATTTTTTAATGCAGTTTGTAGTAATTTGTGCATTTATTTTCCCGTGATGATGTGTAGAACATTTAGTTAGTATATTTAGTTGAGATTTGGAAAAAATATACAGGGAGATGCAAAATTCAGCTTTGTAGTACGGAAAGTATTTTGGTTTTCAAAATGTGAAGAAAGTGCATATATTAACGAATGCCCTGTATGTACTTCTGAATGGCACAGTAACATATTCCTCTTTTATCATTCGTTAACCACAGTATGGTGTGTCAAAGCCACATATAATGGAATCGAATCTGTTTTATTTTGAAAAAACTAAAAATGAGAAACAAACCGTATAGGAGGAATTTTAACGTTTCTTCAAGGGCAAAGGACCTTAGCGCAACCGTACAAAATGGAGGGGTTTCCTCTTCAATTTTAGCTTTATTTCGTCAAAATATGTAAATAAGTTTGGGAGATATGGCGAATAGTATGTAGTATATAGTAACAATGATTAACAATATAATATATATGTAGAATGATATATGCTATATTGTTGAATAGTTGCCTAACAACACATTTATACCAAATAGGGGAGTTTTTAAAAAAATTGAAGAAATTAGTGGTTGAAGCCATACATTTTCCAGTTACAACGATTGTCACGTTGTCTCATCAGCCGTGAGAGGGTTAACTATTTCTTCTAAAGCAACAGGTACTACGTTCATTTTTTAATGCAGTTTGTAGTAATATGTGCATTTATTTTCCGCTGATGATGTGTAGAACATTTAGTTAGCATATTTGGTTGAGATTTGGAAAAAATATACAGGGTGATGCAAAATTCAGCTTTGTAGTACAGAAAGTATAAATTGGTTTTCAAAATGTGAAGAAAGTGCATATATTAACGAATGTCCTGTATGTACTTCTGAATGGCACAGTAACATATTCCTCTTTTATCATTCGTTAACCACAGTATGGTGTGTCAAAGCCACATATAATGGAATCGAATCTGTTTTATTTTGAAAAAAATTAAAAAAGAGAAAAAAACGTTGTAACAGGAATTTTAACGTTTCTTCAAGGGCAAAGGACCTTTATCGCAACCGTACAAAATGGATAGGTTTGCTCTTCAATTTGAGCTTTATTTCGTCAAAATATGTAAATAAGTTTGGGAGATATGGCGAATAGTATGTAGTATATAGTAACAATGTATAACAATATAATATATATGTAGAATGACATATGCTATATTGTTGAATAGTTGCCTAACAACATATATGTACCAAATAGGAGAGTTTTTTAAAAAAAAATTGAAGAAATTAGTGGTTGAAGCCATACATTTTCCAGTTACAACGAGTGTCACGTGGTCTCATCAGCCGTGAGATGGTTAACTATTTCTTCTAAAGCAACAGGTACTACGTTCATTTTTTAATGCAGTTTGTACGAATTTGTGCATTTATTTTCCGCTGATGATGTGTAGAACATTTAGTTAGCATATTTGGTTGAGATTTGGAAAAAATATACAGGGTGATGCAAAATTCAGCTTTGTAGTACAGAAAGTATAAATTGGTTTTCAAAATGTGAAGAAAGTGCATATATTAACGAATGTCCTGTATGTACTTCTGAATGGCACAGTAACATATTCCTCTTTTATCATTCGTTAACCACAGTATGGTGTGTCAAAGCCACATATAATGGAATCGAATCTGTTTTATTTTGAAAAAGATTAAAAAAGAGAAAAAAACGTTGTAACAGGAATTTTAACGTTTCTTCAAGGGCAAAGGACCTTTATCGCAACCGTACAAAATGCATAGGCTTGCTCTTCAATTTGAGCTTTATTTCGTCAAAATATGTAAATAAGTTTGGGAGATATGGCGAATAGTATGTAGTATATAGTAACAATGGATAACAATATAATATATATGTAGAATGACATATGCTATATTGTTGAATAGTTGCCTAACAACATATATGTACCAAATAGGAGAGTTTTTTAAAAAAAAATTGAAGAAATTAGTGGTTGAAGCCATACATTTTCCAGTTACAACGAGTGTCACGTGGTCTCATCAGCCGTGAGAGGGTTAACTATTTCTTCTAAAGCAACAGGTACTACGTTCATTTTTTTTGTGCAGTTTGTAGTAATTTGTGCATTTATTTTCCGCTGATGATGTGTAGAACATTTAGTTAGCATATTTGGATGAGATTTGGAAAAAATATACAGGGTGATGCAAAATTCAACTTTGTAGTACAGAAAGTATAAATTGGTTTTCAAAATAGGAAGAAAGTGCATATATTAACGAATGTCCTGTATGTACTTCTGAATGGCACAGTAACATATTCCTCTTTTATCATTCGTTAACCACAGTATGGTGTGTCAAAGCCACATATAATGGAATCGAATCTGTTTTATTTTGAAAAAAACTAAAAAAGAGAAACAAACGTTGTAACAGGAATTTTAACGTTCCTTCAAGGGCAAAGGACACTTATCGCAACAGGACAAAATGGAGGGGTTTCCTCTTCAATTTTAGCTTTATTTCGTCAAAATATGTAAATAAGTTTGGGAGATATGGCGAATAGTATGTAGTATATAGTAACAATGGATAACAATATAATATATATGTAGAATGACATATGCTATATTGTTGAATAGTTGCCTAACAACATATATATACCAAATAGGAGAGTTTTTAAAAAAAATTGAAGAAATTAGTGGTTGAAGCCATACATTTTCCAGTTCCAACGAGTGTCACGTGGTCTCATCAGCCGTGAGAGGGTTAACTATTTCTTCTAAAGCAACAGGTACTACGTTCATTTTTTAATGCAGTTTGTAGTAATTTGTGCATTTATTTTCCCGTGATGATGTGTAGAACATTTAGTTAGTATATTTAGTTGAGATTTGGAAAAAATATACAGGGAGATGCAAAATTCAGCTTTGTAGTACAGAAAGTATAAATTGGTTTTCAAAATGTGAAGAAAGTGCATATATTAACGAATGTCCTGTATGTACTTCTGAATGGCACGGTAACATATTCCTCTTTTATCATTCGTTAACCACAGTATGGTGTGTCAAAGCCACATATAATGGAATCGAATCTGTTTTATTTTGAAAAAACTAAAAATGAGAAACAAACCGTATAGGAGGAATTTTAACGTTTCTTCAAGGGCAAAGGACCTTAGCGCAACCGTACAAAATGGAGGGGTTTCCTCTTCAATTTTAGCTTTATTTCGTCAAAATATGTAAATAAGTTTGGGAGATATGGCGAATAGTATGTAGTATATAGTAACAATGATTAACAATATAATATATATGTAGAATGATATATGCTATATTGTTGAATAGTTGCCTAACAACACATTTATACCAAATAGGGGAGTTTTTAAAAAAATTGAAGAAATTAGTGGTTGAAGCCATACATTTTCCAGTTACAACGATTGTCACGTTGTCTCATCAGCCGTGAGAGGGTTAACTATTTCTTCTAAAGCAACAGGTACTACGTTCATTTTTTTTGTGCAGTTTGTAGCAATTTGTGCATTAGTTTCCCATGATGATGTGTAGAACATTTAGTTAGCATATTTGGTTGAGATTTGGAAAAAATATACAGGGTGATGCAAAATTCAGCTTTGTAGTGCAGAAAGTTTAACTTGGTTTTCAAAATGTGAAGAAAGTGCATATATTAACGAATGCCCTGTATGTACTTCTGAATGGCACACTAACATACTCCCCTTTTATCATTCGTTAACCATAGTGTGGTGTGTCAAAGCCACATATAATGGAATCGAATCTGTTTTATTTTGAAAAAAACTAAAAAAAAAAACAAACGTTATAAGAGGAATTTTAATGTTTCTTCAAGGGCAAAGGACCTTTATCGCAACAGTACAAAATGGATGGGTTTGCTCTTCAATTTGAGCTTTATTTCGTCAAAATATGTAAATAAGTTTGGGAGATATGGCGAATAGTATGTAGTATATAGTAACAATGTATAACAATATAATATATATGTAGAATGACATATGCTATATTCTTGAATAGTTGCCTAACAACATATATGTACCAAATAGGAGAGTTTTTTAAAAAAAAATTGAAGAAATTAGTGGTTGAAGCCATACATTTTCCAGTTACAACGAGTGTCACGTGGTCTCATCAGCCGGGAGAGGGTTAACTATTTCTTCTAAAGCAACAGGTACTACGTTCATTTTTTAATGCAGTTTGTAGTAATTTGTGCATTTATTTTCCGCTGATGATGTGTAGAACATTTAGTTAGCATATTTGGTTGAGATTTGGAAAAAATATACACGGTGATGCAAAATTCAGCTTTGTAGTACAGAAAGTATAAATTGGTTTTCAAAATGTGAAGAAAGTGCATATATTAACGAATGTCCTGTATGTACTTCTGAATGGCACAGTAACATATTCCTCTTTTATCATTCGTTAACCACAGTATGGTGTGTCAAAGCCACATATAATGGAATCGAATCTGTTTTATTTTGAAAAAAATTAAAAAAGAGAAAAAAACGTTGTAACAGGAATTTTAACGTTTCTTCAAGGGCAAAGGACCTTTATCGCAACCGTACAAAATGGATAGGTTTGCTCTTCAATTTGAGCTTTATTTCGTCAAAATATGTAAATAAGTTTGGGAGATATGGCGAATAGTATGTAGTATATAGTAACAATGGATAACAATATAATATATATGTAGAATGACATATGCTATATTGTTGAATAGTTGCCTAACAACATATATGTACCAAATAGGAGAGTTTTTTAAAAAAAAAATTGAAGAAATTAGTGGTTGAAGCCATACATTTTCCAGTTACAACGAGTGTCACGTGGTCTCATCAGCCGTGAGAGGGTTAACTATTTCTTCTAAAGCAACAGGTACTACGTTCATTTTTTTTGTGCAGTTTGTAGTAATTTGTGCATTTATTTTCCGCTGATGATGTGTAGAACATTTAGTTAGCATATTTGGTTGAGATTTGGAAAAAATATACAGGGTGATGCAAAATTCAGCTTTGTAGTACAGAAAGTATAAATTGGTTTTCAAAATAGGAAGAAAGTGCATATATTAACGACTGCCCTGTATGTACTTCTGAATGGCACAGTAACATATTCCTCTTTTATCATTCGTTAACCACAGTATGGTGTGTCAAAGCCACATATAATGGAATCGAATCTGTTTTATTTTGAAAAAACTAAAAATGAGAAACAAACCGTATAGGAGGAATTTTAACGTTTCTTCAAGGGCAAAGGACCTTAGCGCAACCGTACAAAATGGAGGGGTTTCCTCTTCAATTTTAGCTTTATTTCGTCAAAATATGTAAATAAGTTTGGGAGATATGGCGAATAGTATGTAGTATATAGTAACAATGATTAACAATATAATATATATGTAGAATGATATATGCTATATTGTTGAATAGTTGCCTAACAACACATTTATACCAAATAGGGGAGTTTTTAAAAAAATTGAAGAAATTAGTGGTTGAAGCCATACATTTTCCAGTTACAACGATTGTCACGTTGTCTCATCAGCCGTGAGAGGGTTAACTATTTCTTCTAAAGCAACAGGTACTACGTTCATTTTTTTTGTGCAGTTTGTAGTAATTTGTGCATTAGTTTCCCATGATGATGTGTAGAACATTTAGTTAGCATATTTCGTTGAGATTTGGAAAAAATATACAGGGTGATGCAAAATTCAGCTTTGTAGTGCAGAAAGTTTAACTTGGTTTTCAAAATGTGAAGAAAGTGCATATATTAACGAATGCCCTTTATGTACTTCTGAATGGCACACTAACATACTCCCCTTTTATCATTCGTTAACCATAGTGTGGTGTGTCAAAGCCACATATAATGGAATCGAATCTGTTTTATTTTGAAAAAAACTAAAAAACAGAAACAAACGTTATAAGAGGAATTTTAATGTTTCTTCAAGGGCAAAGGACCTTTATCGCAACCGTACAAAATGGATGGGTTTGCCCTTCAATTTGAGCTTTATTTCGTCAAAATATGTAAATAAGTTTGGGAGATATGGCGAATAGTATGTAGTATATAGTAACAATGTATAACAATATAATATATATGTAGAATGACATATGCTATATTGTTGAATAGTTGCCTAACAACATATATGTACCAAATAGGAGAGTTTCTTAAAAAAAATTGAAGAAATTAGTGGTTGAAGCCATACATTTTCCAGTTACAACGAGTGTCACGTGGTCTCATCAGCCGTGAGAGGGTTAACTATTTCTTCTAAAGAAACAGGTACTACGTTCATTTTTTAATGCAGTTTGTAGTAATTTGTGCATTTATTTTCCGCTGATGATGTGTAGAACATTTAGTTAGCATATTTGGTTGAGATTTGGAAAAAATATACAGGGTGATGGAAAATTCAGCTTTGTAGTACAGAAAGTATAAATTGGTTTTCAAAATGTGAAGAAAGTGCATATATTAACGAATGTCCTGTATGTACTTCTGAATGGCACAGTAACATATTCCTCTTTTATCATTCGTTAACCACAGTATGGTGTGTCAAAGCCACATATAATGGAATCGAATCTGTTTTATTTTGAAAAAAATTAAAAAAGAGAAAAAAACGTTGTAACAGGAATTTTAACGTTTCTTCAAGGGCAAAGGACCATTATCGCAACCGTACAAAATGGATAGGTTTGCTCTTCAATTTGAGCTTTATTTCGTCAAAATATGTAAATAAGTTTGGGAGATATGGCGAATAGTATGTAGTATATAGTAACAATGGATAACAATATAATATATATGTAGAATGACATATGGTATATTGTTGAATAGTTGCCGAACAACATATATGTACCAAATAGGAGAGTTTTTTAAAAAAAAATTGAAGAAATTAGTGGTTGAAGCCATACATTTTCCAGTTACAACGAGTGTCACGTGGTCTCATCAGCCGTGAGAGGGTTAACTATTTCTTCTAAAGCAACAGGTACTACGTTCATTTTTTTTTGTGCAGTTTGTAGTAATTTGTGCATTTATTTTCCGCTGATGATGTGTAGAACATTTAGTTAGCATATTTGGTTGAGATTTGGAAAAAATATACAGGGTGATGCAAAATTCAACTTTGTAGTACAGAAAGTATAAATTGGTTTTCAAAATAGGAAGAAAGTGCATATATTAACGACTGCCCTGTATGTACTTCTGAATGGCACAGTAACATATTCCTCTTTTATCATTCGTTAACCACAGTATGGTGTGTCAAAGCCACATATAATGGAATCGAATCTGTTTTATTTTGAAAAAAACTAAAAAAGAGAAACAAACGTTGTAACAGGATTTTTAACGTTCCTTCAAGGGCAAAGGACACTTATCGCAACAGGACAAAATGGAGGGGTTTCCTCTTCAATTTTAGCTTTATTTCGTCAAAATATGTAAATAAGTTTGGGAGATATGGCGGATAGTATGTAGTATATAGTAACAATGATTAACAATATAATATATATGTAGAATGATATATGCTATATTGTTGAATAGTTGCCTAACAACACATTTATACCAAATAGGGGAGTTTTTAAAAAAATTGAAGAAATTAGTGGTTGAAGCCATACATTTTCCAGTTACAACGATTGTCACGTTGTCTCATCAGCCGTGAGAGGGTTAACTATTTCTTCTAAAGCAACAGGTACTACGTTCATTTTTTTTGTGCAGTTTGTAGTAATTTGTGCATTAGTTTCCCATGATGATGTGTAGAACATTTAGTTAGCATATTTCGTTGAGATTTGGAAAAAATATACAGGGTGATGCAAAATTCAGCTTTGTAGTGCAGAAAGTTTAACTTGGTTTTCAAAATGTGAAGAAAGTGCATATATTAACGAATGCCCTTTATGTACTTCTGAATGGCACACTAACATACTCCCCTTTTATCATTCGTTAACCATAGTGTGGTGTGTCAAAGCCACATATAATGGAATCGAATCTGTTTTATTTTGAAAAAAACTAAAAAACAGAAACAAACGTTATAAGAGGAATTTTAATGTTTCTTCAAGGGCAAAGGACCTTTATCGCAACCGTACAAAATGGATGGGTTTGCTCTTCAATTTGAGCTTTATTTCGTCAAAATATGTAAATAAGTTTGGGAGATATGGCGAATAGTATGTAGTATATAGTAACAATGTATAACAATATAATATATATGTAGAATGACATATGCTATATTGTTGAATAGTTGCCTAACAACATATATGTACCAAATAGGAGAGTTTCTTAAAAAAAATTGAAGAAATTAGTGGTTGAAGCCATACATTTTCCAGTTACAACGAGTGTCACGTGGTCTCATCAGCCGTGAGAGGGTTAACTATTTCTTCTAAAGCAACAGGTACTACGTTCATTTTTTAATGCAGTTTGTAGTAATTTGTGCATTTATTTTCCGCTGATGATGTGTAGAACATTTAGTTAGCATATTTGGTTGAGATTTGGAAAAAATATACAGGGTGATGGAAAATTCAGCTTTGTAGTACAGAAAGTATAAATTGGTTTTCAAAATGTGAAGAAAGTGCATATATTAACGAATGTCCTGTATGTACTTCTGAATGGCACAGTAACATATTCCTCTTTTATCATTCGTTAACCACAGTATGGTGTGTCAAAGCCACATATAATGGAATCGAATCTGTTTTATTTTGAAAAAAATTAAAAAAGAGAAAAAAACGTTGTAACAGGAATTTTAACGTTTCTTCAAGGGCAAAGGACCATTATCGCAACCGTACAAAATGGATAGGTTTGCTCTTCAATTTGAGCTTTATTTCGTCAAAATATGTAAATAAGTTTGGGAGATATGGCGAATAGTATGTAGTATATAGTAACAATGGATAACAATATAATATATATGTAGAATGACATATGGTATATTGTTGAATAGTTGCCGAACAACATATATGTACCAAATAGGAGAGTTTTTTTAAAAAAAATTGAAGAAATTAGTGGTTGAAGCCATACATTTTCCAGTTCCAACGAGTGTCACGTGGTCTCATCAGCCGTGAGAGGGATAACTATTTCTTCTAAAGCAACAGGTACTACGTTCATTTTTTTTGTGCAGTTTGTAGTAATTTGTGCATTTATTTTCCGCTGATGATGTGTAGAACATTTAGTTAGCATATTTGGTTGAGATTTGGAAAAAATATACAGGGTGATGCAAAATTCAACTTTGTAGTACAGAAAGTATAAATTGGTTTTCAAAATAGGAAGAAAGTGCATATATTAACGAATGTCCTGTATGTACTTCTGAATGGCACGGTAACATATTCCTCTTTTATCATTCGTTAACCACAGTATGGTGTGTCAAAGCCACATATAATGGAATCGAATCTGTTTTATTTTGAAAAAACTAAAAAAGAGAAACAAACCGTATAGGAGGAATTTTAACGTTTCTTCAAGGGCAAAGGACCTTAGCGCAACCGTACAAAATGGAGGGGTTTCCTCTTCAATTTTAGCTTTATTTCGTCAAAATATGTAAATAAGTTTGGGAGATATGGCGAATAGTATGTAGTATATAGTAACAATGATTAACAATATAATATATATGTAGAATGATATATGCTATATTGTTGAATAGTTGCCTAACAACACATTTATACCAAATAGGGGAGTTTTTAAAAAAATTGAAGAAATTAGTGGTTGAAGCCATACATTTTCCAGTTACAACGATTGTCACGTTGTCTCATCAGCCGTGAGAGGGTTAACTATTTCTTCTAAAGCAACAGGTACTACGTTCATTTTTTTTGTGCAGTTTGTAGTAATTTGTGCATTAGTTTCCCATGATGATGTGTAGAACATTTAGTTAGCATATTTGGTTGAGATTTGAAAAAAAATATACAGGGTGATGCAAAATTCAGCTTTGTAGTGCAGAAAGTTTAACTTGGTTTTCAAAATGTGAAGAAAGTGCATATATTAACGAATGTCCTGTATGTACTTCTGAATGGCACGGTAACATATTCCTCTTTTATCATTCGTTAACCACAGTATGGTGTGTCAAAGCCACATATAATGGAATCGAATCTGTTTTATTTTGAAAAAACTAAAAATGAGAAACAAACCGTATAGGAGGAATTTTAACGTTTCTTCAAGGGCAAAGGACCTTAGCGCAACCGTACAAAATGGAGGGGTTTCCTCTTCAATTTGAGCTTTATTTCGTCAAAATATGTAAATAAGTTTGGGAGATATGGCGAATAGTATGTAGTATATAGTAACAATGTATAACAATATAATATATATGTAGAATGACATATGCTATATTGTTGAATAGTTGCCTAACAACATATATATACCAAATAGGAGAGTTTTTAAAAAAAATTGAAGAAATTAGTGGTTGAAGCCATACATTTTCCAGTTCCAACGAGTGTCACGTGGTCTCATCAGCCGTGAGAGGGTTAACTATTTCTTCTAAAGCAACAGGTACTACGTTCATTTTTTTGTGCAGTTTGTAGTAATTTGTGCATTTATTTTCCGCTGATGATGTGTAGAACATTTAGTTAGCATATTTGGTTGAGATTTGGAAAAAATATACAGAGTGATGCAAAATTCAACTTTGTAGTACAGAAAGTATAAATGAAGGGTAAGGGGAAAAAAGAAGGAATGTCACAAAATTACATTTTTGAGAAAACGGCATTTTAATATTGGAAATCACGTACAAAGAATAGGGTTATTAAATCTTTCGTCCCTTTTCACATGGATATTTCTACATCTACGCGTGCATGGCATATACAATCAAATAGTACCAAGAGTCCCCAACAAATAGGACAAAGCACGCGGTAAAGCACATGCATGGACATTCCTTGTTTTTTCCCCTTACCCTTCAAATTGGTTTTCAAAATAGGAAGAAAGTGCATATATTAACGAATGTCCTGTATGTACTTCTGAATGGCACAGTAACATATTCCTCTTTTATCATTCGTTAACCACAGTATGGTGTGTCAAAGCCACATATAATGGAATCGAATCTGTTTTATTTTGAAAAAAACTAAAAACGAGAAACAAACGTTGTAACAGGAATTTTAACGTTCCTTCAAGGGCAAAGGACACTTATCGCAACAGGACAAAATGGAGGGGTTTCCTCTTCAATTTTAGCTTTATTTCGTCAAAATATGTAAATAAGTTTGGGAGATATGGCGAATAGTATGTAGTATATAGTAACAATGGATAACAATATAATATATATGTAGAATGACATATGCTATATTGTTGAATAGTTGCCTAACAACATATATGTACCAAATAGGAGAGTTTTTAAAAAAAATTGAAGAAATTAGTGGTTGAAGCCATACATTTTCCAGTTACAACGAGTGTCACGTGGTCTCATCAGCCGGGAGAGGGTTAACTATTTCTTCTAAAGCAACAGGTACTACGTTCATTTTTTAATGCAGTTTGTAGTAATTTGTGCATTTATTTTCCCGTGATGATGTGTAGAACATTTAGTTAGTATATTTCGTTGAGATTTGGAAAAAATATACAGGGAGATGCAAAATTCAGCTTTGTAGTACAGAAAGTATAAATTGGTTTTCAAAATGTGAAGAAAGTGCATATATTAACGAATGTCCTGTATGTACTTCTGAATGGCACGGTAACATATTCCTCTTTTATCATTCGTTAACCACAGTATGGTGTGTCAAAGCCACATATAATGGAATCGAATCTGTTTTATTTTGAAAAAAATAAAAAAGAGAAACAAATGTTAGAAGAGTAACTTTAACGTTCCTTTAAGGGCAAAGGACACTTATCGCAACAGGACAAAATGGAGGGGTTTCCTCTTCAATTTTAGCTTTATTTCGTCAAAATATGTAAATAAGTTTGGGAGATATGGCGAATAGTATGTAGTATATAGTAACAATGGATAACAATATAATATATATGTAGAATGACATATGCTATATTGTTGAATAGTTGCCTAACAACATATATATACCAAATAGGAGAGTTTTTAAAAAAAATTGAAGAAATTAGTGGTTGAAGCCATACATTTTCCAGTTCCAACGAGTGTCACGTGGTCTCATCAGCCGTGAGAGGGTTAACTATTTCTTCTAAAGCAACAGGTACTACGTTCATTTTTTAATGCAGTTTGTAGTAATTTGTGCATTTATTTTCCCGTGATGATGTGTAGAACATTTAGTTAGTATATTTAGTTGAGATTTGGAAAAAATATACAGGGAGATGCAAAATTCAGCTTTGTAGTACAGAAAGTATAAATTGGTTTTCAAAATGTGAAGAAAGTGCATATATTAACGAATGTCCTGTATGTACTTCTGAATGGCACGGTAACATATTCCTCTTTTATCATTCGTTAACCACAGTATGGTGTGTCAAAGCCACATATAATGGAATCGAATCTGTTTTATTTTGAAAAAACTAAAAATGAGAAACAAACCGTATAGGAGGAATTTTAACGTTTCTTCAAGGGCAAAGGACCTTAGCGCAACCGTACAAAATGGAGGGGTTTCCTCTTCAATTTTAGCTTTATTTCGTCAAAATATGTAAATAAGTTTGGGAGATATGGCGAATAGTATGTAGTATATAGTAACAATGATTAACAATATAATATATATGTAGAATGATATATGCTATATTGTTGAATAGTTGCCTAACAACACATTTATACCAAATAGGGGAGTTTTTAAAAAAATTGAAGAAATTAGTGGTTGAAGCCATACATTTTCCAGTTACAACGATTGTCACGTTGTCTCATCAGCCGTGAGAGGGTTAACTATTTCTTCTAAAGCAACAGGTACTACGTTCATTTTTTTTGTGCAGTTTGTAGCAATTTGTGCATTAGTTTCCCATGATGATGTGTAGAACATTTAGTTAGCATATTTGGTTGAGATTTGGAAAAAATATACAGGGTGATGCAAAATTCAGCTTTGTAGTGCAGAAAGTTTAACTTGGTTTTCAAAATGTGAAGAAAGTGCATATATTAACGAATGCCCTGTATGTACTTCTGAATGGCACACTAACATACTCCCCTTTTATCATTCGTTAACCATAGTGTGGTGTGTCAAAGCCACATATAATAGAATCGAATCTGTTTTATTTTGAAAAAAACTAAAAAACAGAAACAAACGTTATAAGAGGAATTTTAATGTTTCTTCAAGGGCAAAGGACCTTTATCGCAACCGTACAAAATGGATGGGTTTGCTCTTCAATTTGAGCTTTATTTCGTCAAAATATGTAAATAAGTTTGGGAGATATGGCGAATAGTATGTAGTATATAGTAACAATGTATAACAATATAATATATATGTAGAATGACATATGCTATATTGTTGAATAGTTGCCTAACAACATATATGTACCAAATAGGAGAGTTTTTTAAAAAAAAATTGAAGAAATTAGTGGTTGAAGCCATACATTTTCCAGTTACAACGAGTGTCACGTGGTCTCATCAGCCGTGAGATGGTTAACTATTTCTTCTAAAGCAACAGGTACTACGTTCATTTTTTAATGCAGTTTGTACGAATTTGTGCATTTATTTTCCGCTGATGATGTGTAGAACATTTAGTTAGCATATTTGGTTGAGATTTGGAAAAAATATACAGGGTGATGCAAAATTCAGCTTTGTAGTACAGAAAGTATAAATTGGTTTTCAAAATGTGAAGAAAGTGCATATATTAACGAATGTCCTGTATGTACTTCTGAATGGCACAGTAACATATTCCTCTTTTATCATTCGTTAACCACAGTATGGTGTGTCAAAGCCACATATAATGGAATCGAATCTGTTTTATTTTGAAAAAAATTAAAAAAGAGAAAAAAACGTTGTAACAGGAATTTTAACGTTTCTTCAAGGGCAAAGGACCTTTATCGCAACCGTACAAAATGGATAGGTTTGCTCTTCAATTTGAGCTTTATTTCGTCAAAATATGTAAATAAGTTTGGGAGATATGGCGAATAGTATGTAGTATATAGTAACAATGGATAACAATATAATATATATGTAGAATGACATATGCTATATTGTTGAATAGTTGCCTAACAACATATATGTACCAAATAGGAGAGTTTTTTAAAAAAAATTTGAAGAAATTAGTGGTTGAAGCCATACATTTTCCAGTTACAACGAGTGTCACGTGGTCTCATCAGCCGTGAGAGGGTTAACTATTTCTTCTAAAGCAACAGGTACTACGTTCATTTTTTTTGTGCAGTTTGTAGTAATTTGTGCATTTATTTTCCGCTGATGATGTGTAGAACATTTAGTTAGCATATTTGGATGAGATTTGGAAAAAATATACAGGGTGATGCAAAATTCAACTTTGTAGTACAGAAAGTATAAATTGGTTTTCAAAATAGGAAGAAAGTGCATATATTAACGAATGTCCTGTATGTACTTCTGAATGGCACAGTAACATATTCCTCTTTTATCATTCGTTAACCACAGTATGGTGTGTCAAAGCCACATATAATGGAATCGAATCTGTTTTATTTTGAAAAAAACTAAAAAAGAGAAACAAACGTTGTAACAGGAATTTTAACGTTCCTTCAAGGGCAAAGGACACTTATCGCAACAGGACAAAATGGAGGGGTTTCCTCTTCAATTTTAGCTTTATTTCGTCAAAATATGTAAATAACTTTGGGAGATATGGCGAATAGTATGTAGTATATAGTAACAATGGATAACAATATAATATATATGTAGAATGACATATGCTATATTGTTGAATAGTTGCCTAACAACATATATATACCAAATAGGAGAGTTTTTAAAAAAAATTGAAGAAATTAGTGGTTGAAGCCATACATTTTCCAGTTACAACGAGTGTCACGTGGTCTCATCAGCCGTGAGAGGGTTAACTATTTCTTCTAAAGCAACAGGTACTACGTTCATTTTTTAATGCAGTTTGTAGTAATTTGTGCATTTATTTTCCCGTGATGATGTGTAGAACATTTAGTTAGTATATTTAGTTGAGATTTGGAAAAAATATACAGGGAGATGCAAAATTCAGCTTTGTAGTACGGAAAGTATTTTGGTTTTCAAAATGTGAAGAAAGTGCATATATTAACGAATGCCCTGTATGTACTTCTGAATGGCACAGTAACATATTCCTCTTTTATCATTCGTTAACCACAGTATGGTGTGTCAAAGCCACATATAATGGAATCGAATCTGTTTTATTTTGAAAAAACTAAAAATGAGAAACAAACCGTATAGGAGGAATTTTAACGTTTCTTCAAGGGCAAAGGACCTTAGCGCAACCGTACAAAATGGAGGGGTTTCCTCTTCAATTTTAGCTTTATTTCGTCAAAATATGTAAATAAGTTTGGGAGATATGGCGAATAGTATGTAGTATATAGTAACAATCATTAACAATATAATATATATGTAGAATGATATATGCTATATTGTTGAATAGTTGCCTAACAACACATTTATACCAAATAGGGGAGTTTTTAAAAAAATTGAAGAAATTAGTGGTTGAAGCCATACATTTTCCAGTTACAACGATTGTCACGTTGTCTCATCAGCCGTGAGAGGGTTAACTATTTCTTCTAAAGCAACAGGTACTACGTTCATTTTTTAATGCAGTTTGTAGTAATATGTGCATTTATTTTCCGCTGATGATGTGTAGAACATTTAGTTAGCATATTTGGTTGAGATTTGGAAAAAATATACAGGGTGATGCAAAATTCAGCTTTGTAGTACAGAAAGTATAAATTGGTTTTCAAAATGTGAAGAAAGTGCATATATTAACGAATGTCCTGTATGTACTTCTGAATGGCACAGTAACATATTCCTCTTTTATCATTCGTTAACCACAGTATGGTGTGTCAAAGCCACATATAATGGAATCGAATCTGTTTTATTTTGAAAAAAATTAAAAAAGAGAAAAAAACGTTGTAACAGGAATTTTAACGTTTCTTGAAGGGCAAAGGACCTTTATCGCAACCGTACAAAATGGATAGGTTTGCTCTTCAATTTGAGCTTTATTTCGTCAAAATATGTAAATAAGTTTGGGAGATATGGCGAATAGTATGTAGTATATAGTAACAATGTATAACAATATAATATATATGTAGAATGACATATGCTATATTGTTGAATAGTTGCCTAACAACATATATGTACCAAATAGGAGAGTTTTTTAAAAAAAAATTGAAGAAATTAGTGGTTGAAGCCATACATTTTCCAGTTACAACGAGTGTCACGTGGTCTCATCAGCCGTGAGATGGTTAACTATTTCTTCTAAAGCAACAGGTACTACGTTCATTTTTTAATGCAGTTTGTACGAATTTGTGCATTTATTTTCCGCTGATGATGTGTAGAACATTTAGTTAGCATATTTGGTTGAGATTTGGAAAAAATATACACGGTGATGCAAAATTCAGCTTTGTAGTACAGAAAGTATAAATTGGTTTTCAAAATGTGAAGAAAGTGCATATATTAACGAATGTCCTGTATGTACTTCTGAATGGCACAGTAACATATTCCTCTTTTATCATTCGTTAACCACAGTATGGTGTGTCAAAGCCACATATAATGGAATCGAATCTGTTTTATTTTGAAAAAGATTAAAAAAGAGAAAAAAACGTTGTAACAGGAATTTTAACGTTTCTTCAAGGGCAAAGGACCTTTATCGCAACCGTACAAAATGCATAGGCTTGCTCTTCAATTTGAGCTTTATTTCGTCAAAATATGTAAATAAGTTTGGGAGATATGGCGAATAGTATGTAGTATATAGTAACAATGGATAACAATATAATATATATGTAGAATGACATATGCTATATTGTTGAATAGTTGCCTAACAACATATATGTACCAAATAGGAGAGTTTTTTAAAAAAAAATTGAAGAAATTAGTGGTTGAAGCCATACATTTTCCAGTTACAACGAGTGTCACGTGGTCTCATCAGCCGTGAGAGGGTTAACTATTTCTTCTAAAGCAACAGGTACTACGTTCATTTTTTTTGTGCAGTTTGTAGTAATTTGTGCATTTATTTTCCGCTGATGATGTGTAGAACATTTAGTTAGCATATTTGGATGAGATTTGGAAAAAATATACAGGGTGATGCAAAATTCAACTTTGTAGTACAGAAAGTATAAATTGGTTTTCAAAATAGGAAGAAAGTGCATATATTAACGAATGTCCTGTATGTACTTCTGAATGGCACAGTAACATATTCCTCTTTTATCATTCGTTAACCACAGTATGGTGTGTCAAAGCCACATATAATGGAATCGAATCTGTTTTATTTTGAAAAAAACTAAAAAAGAGAAACAAACGTTGTAACAGGAATTTTAACGTTCCTTCAAGGGCAAAGGACACTTATCGCAACAGGACAAAATGGAGGGGTTTCCTCTTCAATTTTAGCTTTATTTCGTCAAAATATGTAAATAAGTTTGGGAGATATGGCGAATAGTATGTAGTATATAGTAACAATGGATAACAATATAATATATATGTAGAATGACATATGCTATATTGTTGAATAGTTGCCTAACAACATATATATACCAAATAGGAGAGTTTTTAAAAAAAATTGAAGAAATTAGTGGTTGAAGCCATACATTTTCCAGTTCCAACGAGTGTCACGTGGTCTCATCAGCCGTGAGAGGGTTAACTATTTCTTCTAAAGCAACAGGTACTACGTTCATTTTTTAATGCAGTTTGTAGTAATTTGTGCATTTATTTTCCCGTGATGATGTGTAGAACATTTAGTTAGTATATTTAGTTGAGATTTGGAAAAAATATACAGGGAGATGCAAAATTCAGCTTTGTAGTACAGAAAGTATAAATTGGTTTTCAAAATGTGAAGAAAGTGCATATATTAACGAATGTCCTGTATGTACTTCTGAATGGCACGGTAACATATTCCTCTTTTATCATTCGTTAACCACAGTATGGTGTGTCAAAGCCACATATAATGGAATCGAATCTGTTTTATTTTGAAAAAACTAAAAATGAGAAACAAACCGTATAGGAGGAATTTTAACGTTTCTTCAAGGGCAAAGGACCTTAGCGCAACCGTACAAAATGGAGGGGTTTCCTCTTCAATTTTAGCTTTATTTCGTCAAAATATGTAAATAAGTTTGGGAGATATGGCGAATAGTATGTAGTATATAGTAACAATGATTAACAATATAATATATATGTAGAATGATATATGCTATATTGTTGAATAGTTGCCTAACAACACATTTATACCAAATAGGGGAGTTTTTAAAAAAATTGAAGAAATTAGTGGTTGAAGCCATACATTTTCCAGTTACAACGATTGTCACGTTGTCTCATCAGCCGTGAGAGGGTTAACTATTTCTTCTAAAGCAACAGGTACTACGTTCATTTTTTTTGTGCAGTTTGTAGCAATTTGTGCATTAGTTTCCCATGATGATGTGTAGAACATTTAGTTAGCATATTTGGTTGAGATTTGGAAAAAATATACAGGGTGATGCAAAATTCAGCTTTGTAGTGCAGAAAGTTTAACTTGGTTTTCAAAATGTGAAGAAAGTGCATATATTAACGAATGCCCTGTATGTACTTCTGAATGGCACACTAACATACTCCCCTTTTATCATTCGTTAACCATAGTGTGGTGTGTCAAAGCCACATATAATGGAATCGAATCTGTTTTATTTTGAAAAAAACTAAAAAACAGAAACAAACGTTATAAGAGGAATTTTAATGTTTCTTCAAGGGCAAAGGACCTTTATCGCAACAGTACAAAATGGATGGGTTTGCTCTTCAATTTGAGCTTTATTTCGTCAAAATATGTAAATAAGTTTGGGAGATATGGCGAATAGTATGTAGTATATAGTAACAATGTATAACAATATAATATATATGTAGAATGACATATGCTATATTCTTGAATAGTTGCCTAACAACATATATGTACCAAATAGGAGAGTTTTTTAAAAAAAAATTGAAGAAATTAGTGGTTGAAGCCATACATTTTCCAGTTACAACGAGTGTCACGTGGTCTCATCAGCCGGGAGAGGGTTAACTATTTCTTCTAAAGCAACAGGTACTACGTTCATTTTTTAATGCAGTTTGTAGTAATTTGTGCATTTATTTTCCGCTGATGATGTGTAGAACATTTAGTTAGCATATTTGGTTGAGATTTGGAAAAAATATACACGGTGATGCAAAATTCAGCTTTGTAGTACAGAAAGTATAAATTGGTTTTCAAAATGTGAAGAAAGTGCATATATTAACGAATGTCCTGTATGTACTTCTGAATGGCACAGTAACATATTCCTCTTTTATCATTCGTTAACCACAGTATGGTGTGTCAAAGCCACATATAATGGAATCGAATCTGTTTTATTTTGAAAAAAATTAAAAAAGAGAAAAAAACGTTGTAACAGGAATTTTAACGTTTCTTCAAGGGCAAAGGACCTTTATCGCAACCGTACAAAATGGATAGGTTTGCTCTTCAATTTGAGCTTTATTTCGTCAAAATATGTAAATAAGTTTGGGAGATATGGCGAATAGTATGTAGTATATAGTAACAATGGATAACAATATAATATATATGTAGAATGACATATGCTATATTGTTGAATAGTTGCCTAACAACATATATGTACCAAATAGGAGAGTTTTTTAAAAAAAAATTGAAGAAATTAGTGGTTGAAGCCATACATTTTCCAGTTACAACGAGTGTCACGTGGTCTCATCAGCCGTGAGAGGGTTAACTATTTCTTCTAAAGCAACAGGTACTACGTTCATTTTTTTTGTGCAGTTTGTAGTAATTTGTGCATTTATTTTCCGCTGATGATGTGTAGAACATTTAGTTAGCATATTTGGTTGAGATTTGGAAAAAATATACAGGGTGATGCAAAATTCAGCTTTGTAGTACAGAAAGTATAAATTGGTTTTCAAAATAGGAAGAAAGTGCATATATTAACGACTGCCCTGTATGTACTTCTGAATGGCACAGTAACATATTCCTCTTTTATCATTCGTTAACCACAGTATGGTGTGTCAAAGCCACATATAATGGAATCGAATCTGTTTTATTTTGAAAAAACTAAAAATGAGAAACAAACCGTATAGGAGGAATTTTAACGTTTCTTCAAGGGCAAAGGACCTTAGCGCAACCGTACAAAATGGAGGGGTTTCCTCTTCAATTTTAGCTTTATTTCGTCAAAATATGTAAATAAGTTTGGGAGATATGGCGAATAGTATGTAGTATATAGTAACAATGATTAACAATATAATATATATGTAGAATGATATATGCTATATTGTTGAATAGTTGCCTAACAACACATTTATACCAAATAGGGGAGTTTTTAAAAAAATTGAAGAAATTAGTGGTTGAAGCCATACATTTTCCAGTTACAACGATTGTCACGTTGTCTCATCAGCCGTGAGAGGGTTAACTATTTCTTCTAAAGCAACAGGTACTACGTTCATTTTTTTTGTGCAGTTTGTAGTAATTTGTGCATTAGTTTCCCATGATGATGTGTAGAACATTTAGTTAGCATATTTCGTTGAGATTTGGAAAAAATATACAGGGTGATGCAAAATTCAGCTTTGTAGTGCAGAAAGTTTAACTTGGTTTTCAAAATGTGAAGAAAGTGCATATATTAACGAATGCCCTTTATGTACTTCTGAATGGCACACTAACATACTCCCCTTTTATCATTCGTTAACCATAGTGTGGTGTGTCAAAGCCACATATAATGGAATCGAATCTGTTTTATTTTGAAAAAAACTAAAAAACAGAAACAAACGTTATAAGAGGAATTTTAATGTTTCTTCAAGGGCAAAGGACCTTTATCGCAACCGTACAAAATGGATGGGTTTGCCCTTCAATTTGAGCTTTATTTCGTCAAAATATGTAAATAAGTTTGGGAGATATGGCGAATAGTATGTAGTATATAGTAACAATGTACAACAATATAATATATATGTAGAATGACATATGCTATATTGTTGAATAGTTGCCTAACAACATATATGTACCAAATAGGAGAGTTTCTTAAAAAAAATTGAAGAAATTAGTGGTTGAAGCCATACATTTTCCAGTTACAACGAGTGTCACGTGGTCTCATCAGCCGTGAGAGGGTTAACTATTTCTTCTAAAGCAACAGGTACTACGTTCATTTTTTAATGCAGTTTGTAGTAATTTGTGCATTTATTTTCCGCTGATGATGTGTAGAACATTTAGTTAGCATATTTGGTTGAGATTTGGAAAAAATATACAGGGTGATGGAAAATTCAGCTTTGTAGTACAGAAAGTATAAATTGGTTTTCAAAATGTGAAGAAAGTGCATATATTAACGAATGTCCTGTATGTACTTCTGAATGGCACAGTAACATATTCCTCTTTTATCATTCGTTAACCACAGTATGGTGTGTCAAAGCCACATATAATGGAATCGAATCTGTTTTATTTTGAAAAAAATTAAAAAAGAGAAAAAAACGTTGTAACAGGAATTTTAACGTTTCTTCAAGGGCAAAGGACCATTATCGCAACCGTACAAAATGGATAGGTTTGCTCTTCAATTTGAGCTTTATTTCGTCAAAATATGTAAATAAGTTTGGGAGATATGGCGAATAGTATGTAGTATATAGTAACAATGGATAACAATATAATATATATGTAGAATGACATATGGTATATTGTTGAATAGTTGCCGAACAACATATATGTACCAAATAGGAGAGTTTTTTAAAAAAAAATTGAAGAAATTAGTGGTTGAAGCCATACATTTTCCAGTTACAACGAGTGTCACGTGGTCTCATCAGCCGTGAGAGGGTTAACTATTTCTTCTAAAGCAACAGGTACTACGTTCATTTTTTTTTGTGCAGTTTGTAGTAATTTGTGCATTTATTTTCCGCTGATGATGTGTAGAACATTTAGTTAGCATATTTGGTTGAGATTTGGAAAAAATATACAGGGTGATGCAAAATTCAACTTTGTAGTACAGAAAGTATAAATTGGTTTTCAAAATAGGAAGAAAGTGCATATATTAACGACTGCCCTGTATGTACTTCTGAATGGCACAGTAACATATTCCTCTTTTATCATTCGTTAACCACAGTATGGTGTGTCAAAGCCACATATAATGGAATCGAATCTGTTTTATTTTGAAAAAAACTAAAAAAGAGAAACAAACGTTGTAACAGGATTTTTAACGTTCCTTCAAGGGCAAAGGACACTTATCGCAACAGGACAAAATGGAGGGGTTTCCTCTTCAATTTTAGCTTTATTTCGTCAAAATATGTAAATAAGTTTGGGAGATATGGCGAATAGTATGTAGTATATAGTAACAATGATTAACAATATAATATATATGTAGAATGATATATGCTATATTGTTGAATAGTTGCCTAACAACACATTTATACCAAATAGGGGAGTTTTTAAAAAAATTGAAGAAATTAGTGGTTGAAGCCATACATTTTCCAGTTACAACGATTGTCACGTTGTCTCATCAGCCGTGAGAGGGTTAACTATTTCTTCTAAAGCAACAGGTACTACGTTCATTTTTTTTGTGCAGTTTGTAGTAATTTGTGCATTAGTTTCCCATGATGATGTGTAGAACATTTAGTTAGCATATTTCGTTGAGATTTGGAAAAAATATACAGGGTGATGCAAAATTCAGCTTTGTAGTGCAGAAAGTTTAACTTGGTTTTCAAAATGTGAAGAAAGTGCATATATTAACGAATGCCCTTTATGTACTTCTGAATGGCACACTAACATACTCCCCTTTTATCATTCGTTAACCATAGTGTGGTGTGTCAAAGCCACATATAATGGAATCGAATCTGTTTTATTTTGAAAAAAACTAAAAAACAGAAACAAACGTTATAAGAGGAATTTTAATGTTTCTTCAAGGGCAAAGGACCTTTATCGCAACCGTACAAAATGGATGGGTTTGCTCTTCAATTTGAGCTTTATTTCGTCAAAATATGTAAATAAGTTTGGGAGATATGGCGAATAGTATGTAGTATATAGTAACAATGTATAACAATATAATATATATGTAGAATGACATATGCTATATTGTTGAATAGTTGCCTAACAACATATATGCACCAAATAGGAGAGTTTCTTAAAAAAAATTGAAGAAATTAGTGGTTGAAGCCATACATTTTCCAGTTACAACGAGTGTCACGTGGTCTCATCAGCCGTGAGAGGGTTAACTATTTCTTCTAAAGCAACAGGTACTACGTTCATTTTTTAATGCAGTTTGTAGTAATTTGTGCATTTATTTTCCGCTGATGATGTGTAGAACATTTAGTTAGCATATTTGGTTGAGATTTGGAAAAAATATACAGGGTGATGGAAAATTCAGCTTTGTAGTACAGAAAGTATAAATTGGTTTTCAAAATGTGAAGAAAGTGCATATATTAACGAATGTCCTGTATGTACTTCTGAATGGCACAGTAACATATTCCTCTTTTATCATTCGTTAACCACAGTATGGTGTGTCAAAGCCACATATAATGGAATCGAATCTGTTTTATTTTGAAAAAAATTAAAAAAGAGAAAAAAACGTTGTAACAGGAATTTTAACGTTTCTTCAAGGGCAAAGGACCATTATCGCAACCGTACAAAATGGATAGGTTTGCTCTTCAATTTGAGCTTTATTTCGTCAAAATATGTAAATAAGTTTGGGAGATATGGCGAATAGTATGTAGTATATAGTAACAATGGATAACAATATAATATATATGTAGAATGACATATGGTATATTGTTGAATAGTTGCCGAACAACATATATGTACCAAATAGGAGAGTTTTTTAAAAAAAAATTGAAGAAATTAGTGGTTGAAGCCATACATTTTCCAGTTACAACGAGTGTCACGTGGTCTCATCAGCCGTGAGAGGGTTAACTATTTCTTCTAAAGCAACAGGTACTACGTTCATTTTTTTTTGTGCAGTTTGTAGTAATTTGTGCATTTATTTTCCGCTGATGATGTGTAGAACATTTAGTTAGCATATTTGGTTGAGATTTGGAAAAAATATACAGGGTGATGCAAAATTCAACTTTGTAGTACAGAAAGTATAAATTGGTTTTCAAAATAGGAAGAAAGTGCATATATTAACGACTGCCCTGTATGTACTTCTGAATGGCACAGTAACATATTCCTCTTTTATCATTCGTTAACCACAGTATGGTGTGTCAAAGCCACATATAATGGAATCGAATCTGTTTTATTTTGAAAAAAACTAAAAAAGAGAAACAAACGTTGTAACAGGATTTTTAACGTTCCTTCAAGGGCAAAGGACACTTATCGCAACAGGACAAAATGGAGGGGTTTCCTCTTCAATTTTAGCTTTATTTCGTCAAAATATGTAAATAAGTTTGGGAGATATGGCGAATAGTATGTAGTATATAGTAACAATGGATAACAATATAATATATATGTAGAATGACATATGCTATATTGTTGAATAGTTGCCTAACAACATATATATACCAAATAGGAGAGTTTTTAAAAAAAATTGAAGAAATTAGTGGTTGAAGCCATACATTTTCCAGTTACAACGAGTGTCACGTGGTCTCATCAGCCGTGAGAGGGTTAACTATTTCTTCTAAAGCAACAGGTACTACGTTCATTTTTTTTTGTGCAGTTTGTAGTAATTTGTGCATTTATTTTCCGCTGATGATGTGTAGAACATTTAGTTAGCATATTTGGTTGAGATTTGGAAAAAATATACAGGGTGATGCAAAATTCAACTTTGTAGTACAGAAAGTATAAATTGGTTTTCAAAATAGGAAGAAAGTGCATATATTAACGACTGCCCTGTATGTACTTCTGAATGGCACAGTAACATATTCCTCTTTTATCATTCGTTAACCACAGTATGGTGTGTCAAAGCCACATATAATGGAATCGAATCTGTTTTATTTTGAAAAAAACTAAAAAAGAGAAACAAACGTTGTAACAGGATTTTTAACGTTCCTTCAAGGGCAAAGGACACTTATCGCAACAGGACAAAATGGAGGGGTTTCCTCTTCAATTTTAGCTTTATTTCGTCAAAATACGTAAATAAGTTTGGGAGATATGGCGAATAGTATGTAGTATATAGTAACAATGATTAACAATATAATATATATGTAGAATGATATATGCTATATTGTTGAATAGTTGCCTAACAACACATTTATACCAAATAGGGGAGTTTTTAAAAAAATTGAAGAAATTAGTGGTTGAAGCCATACATTTTCCAGTTACAACGATTGTCACGTTGTCTCATCAGCCGTGAGAGGGTTAACTATTTCTTCTAAAGCAACAGGTACTACGTTCATTTTTTTTGTGCAGTTTGTAGTAATTTGTGCATTAGTTTCCCATGATGATGTGTAGAACATTTAGTTAGCATATTTCGTTGAGATTTGGAAAAAATATACAGGGTGATGCAAAATTCAGCTTTGTAGTGCAGAAAGTTTAACTTGGTTTTCAAAATGTGAAGAAAGTGCATATATTAACGAATGCCCTTTATGTACTTCTGAATGGCACACTAACATACTCCCCTTTTATCATTCGTTAACCATAGTGTGGTGTGTCAAAGCCACATATAATGGAATCGAATCTGTTTTATTTTGAAAAAAACTAAAAAACAGAAACAAACGTTATAAGAGGAATTTTAATGTTTCTTCAAGGGCAAAGGACCTTTATCGCAACCGTACAAAATGGATGGGTTTGCTCTTCAATTTGAGCTTTATTTCGTCAAAATATGTAAATAAGTTTGGGAGATATGGCGAATAGTATGTAGTATATAGTAACAATGTATAACAATATAATATATATGTAGAATGACATATGCTATATTGTTGAATAGTTGCCTAACAACATATATGCACCAAATAGGAGAGTTTCTTAAAAAAAATTGAAGAAATTAGTGGTTGAAGCCATACATTTTCCAGTTACAACGAGTGTCACGTGGTCTCATCAGCCGTGAGAGGGTTAACTATTTCTTCTAAAGCAACAGGTACTACGTTCATTTTTTAATGCAGTTTGTAGTAATTTGTGCATTTATTTTCCGCTGATGATGTGTAGAACATTTAGTTAGCATATTTGGTTGAGATTTGGAAAAAATATACAGGGTGATGGAAAATTCAGCTTTGTAGTACAGAAAGTATAAATTGGTTTTCAAAATGTGAAGAAAGTGCATATATTAACGAATGTCCTGTATGTACTTCTGAATGGCACAGTAACATATTCCTCTTTTATCATTCGTTAACCACAGTATGGTGTGTCAAAGCCACATATAATGGAATCGAATCTGTTTTATTTTGAAAAAAATTAAAAAAGAGAAAAAAACGTTGTAACAGGAATTTTAACGTTTCTTCAAGGGCAAAGGACCATTATCGCAACCGTACAAAATGGATAGGTTTGCTCTTCAATTTGAGCTTTATTTCGTCAAAATATGTAAATAAGTTTGGGAGATATGGCGAATAGTATGTAGTATATAGTAACAATGGATAACAATATAATATATATGTAGAATGACATATGGTATATTGTTGAATAGTTGCCGAACAACATATATGTACCAAATAGGAGAGTTTTTTAAAAAAAAATTGAAGAAATTAGTGGTTGAAGCCATACATTTTCCAGTTACAACGAGTGTCACGTGGTCTCATCAGCCGTGAGAGGGTTAACTATTTCTTCTAAAGCAACAGGTACTACGTTCATTTTTTTTTGTGCAGTTTGTAGTAATTTGTGCATTTATTTTCCGCTGATGATGTGTAGAACATTTAGTTAGCATATTTGGTTGAGATTTGGAAAAAATATACAGGGTGATGCAAAATTCAACTTTGTAGTACAGAAAGTATAAATTGGTTTTCAAAATAGGAAGAAAGTGCATATATTAACGACTGCCCTGTATGTACTTCTGAATGGCACAGTAACATATTCCTCTTTTATCATTCGTTAACCACAGTATGGTGTGTCAAAGCCACATATAATGGAATCGAATCTGTTTTATTTTGAAAAAAACTAAAAAAGAGAAACAAACGTTGTAACAGGATTTTTAACGTTCCTTCAAGGGCAAAGGACACTTATCGCAACAGGACAAAATGGAGGGGTTTCCTCTTCAATTTTAGCTTTATTTCGTCAAAATATGTAAATAAGTTTGGGAGATATGGCGAATAGTATGTAGTATATAGTAACAATGGATAACAATATAATATATATGTAGAATGACATATGCTATATTGTTGAATAGTTGCCTAACAACATATATATACCAAATAGGAGAGTTTTTAAAAAAAATTGAAGAAATTAGTGGTTGAAGCCATACATTTTCCAGTTCCAACGAGTGTCACGTGGTCTCATCAGCCGTGAGAGGGTTAACTATTTCTTCTAAAGCAACAGGTACTACGTTCATTTTTTAATGCAGTTTGTAGTAATTTGTGCATTTATTTTCCCGTGATGATGTGTAGAACATTTAGTTAGTATATTTAGTTGAGATTTGGAAAAAATATACAGGGAGATGCAAAATTCAGCTTTGTAGTACAGAAAGTATAAATTGGTTTTCAAAATGTGAAGAAAGTGCATATATTAACGAATGTCCTGTATGTACTTCTGAAGGGCACGGTAACATATTCCTCTTTTATCATTCGTTAACCACAGTATGGTGTGTCAAAGCCACATATAATGGAATCGAATCTGTTTTATTTTGAAAAAACTAAAAATGAGAAACAAACCGTATAGGAGGAATTTTAACGTTTCTTCAAGGGCAAAGGACCTTAGCGCAACCGTACAAAATGGATAGGTTTGCTCTTCAATTTGAGCTTTATTTCGTCAAAATATGTAAATAAGTTTGGGAGATATGGCGAATAGTATGTAGTATATAGTAACAATGTATAACAATATAATATATATGTAGAATGACATATGCTATATTGTTGAATAGTTGCCTAACAACATATATGTACCAAATAGGAGAGTTTTTTTAAAAAAAATTGAAGAAATTAGTGGTTGAAGCCATACATTTTCCAGTTACAACGAGTGTCACGTGGTCTCATCAGCCGTGAGAGGGTTAACTATTTCTTCTAAAGCAACAGGTACTACGTTCATTTTTTAATGCAGTTTGTACGAATTTGTGCATTTATTTTCCGCTGATGATGTGTAGAACATTTAGTTAGCATATTTGGTTGAGATTTGGAAAAAATATACAGGGTGATGCAAAATTCAGCTTTGTAGTACAGAAAGTATAAATTGGTTTTCAAAATGTGAAGAAAGTGCATATATTAACGAATGTCCTGTATGTACTTCTGAATGGCACAGTAACATATTCCTCTTTTATCATTCGTTAACCACAGTATGGTGTGTCAAAGCCACATATAATGGAATCGAATCTGTTTTATTTTGAAAAAATTAAAAAGAGAAAAAAACGTTGTAACAGGAATTTTAACGTTTCTTCAAGGGCAAAGGACCATTATCGCAACCGTACAAAATGGATAGGTTTGCTCTTCAATTTGAGCTTTATTTCGTCAAAATATGTAAATAAGTTTGGGAGATATGGCGAATAGTATGTAGTATATAGTAACAATGGATAACAATATAATATATATGTAGAATGACATATGGTATATTGTTGAATAGTTGCCGAACAACATATATGTACCAAATAGGAGAGTTTTTTAAAAAAAAATTGAAGAAATTAGTGGTTGAAGCCATACATTTTCCAGTTACAACGAGTGTCACGTGGTCTCATCAGCCGTGAGAGGGTTAACTATTTCTTCTAAAGCAACAGGTACTACGTTCATTTTTTTTGTGCAGTTTGTAGTAATTTGTGCATTTATTTTCCGCTGATGATGTGTAGAACATTTAGTTAGCATATTTGGTTGAGATTTGGAAAAAATATACAGGGTGATGCAAAATTCAACTTTGTAGTACAGAAAGTATAAATTGGTTTTCAAAATAGGAAGAAAGTGCATATATTAACGACTGCCCTGTATGTACTTCTGAATGGCACAGTAACATATTCCTCTTTTATCATTCGTTAACCACAGTATGGTGTGTCAAAGCCACATATAATGGAATCGAATCTGTTTTATTTTGAAAAAAAACTAAAAAAGAGAAACAAACGTTGTAACAGGATTTTTAACGTTCCTTCAAGGGCAAAGGACACTTATCGCAACAGGACAAAATGGAGGGGTTTCCTCTTCAATTTTAGCTTTATTTCGTCAAAATATGTAAATAAGTTTGGGAGATATGGCGAATAGTATGTAGTATATAGTAACAGTGATTAACAATATAATATATATGTAGAATGATATATGCTATATTGTTGAATAGTTGCCTAACAACACATTTATACCAAATAGGGGAGTTTTTAAAAAAATTGAAGAAATTAGTGGTTGAAGCCATACATTTTCCAGTTACAACGATTGTCACGTTGTCTCATCAGCCGTGAGAGGGTTAACTATTTCTTCTAAAGCAACAGGTACTACGTTCATTTTTTTTGTGCAGTTTGTAGTAATTTGTGCATTAGTTTCCCATGATGATGTGTAGAACATTTAGTTAGCATATTTCGTTGAGATTTGGAAAAAATATACAGGGTGATGCAAAATTCAGCTTTGTAGTGCAGAAAGTTTAACTTGGTTTTCAAAATGTGAAGAAAGTGCATATATTAACGAATGCCCTTTATGTACTTCTGAATGGCACACTAACATACTCCCCTTTTATCATTCGTTAACCATAGTGTGGTGTGTCAAAGCCACATATAATGGAATCGAATCTGTTTTATTTTGAAAAAAACTAAAAAACAGAAACAAACGTTATAAGAGGAATTTTAATGTTTCTTCAAGGGCAAAGGACCTTTATCGCAACCGTACAAAATGGATGGGTTTGCTCTTCAATTTGAGCTTTATTTCGTCAAAATATGTAAATAAGTTTGGGAGATATGGCGAATAGTATGTAGTATATAGTAACAATGTATAACAATATAATATATATGTAGAATGACATATGCTATATTGTTGAATAGTTGCCTAACAACATATATGTACCAAATAGGAGAGTTTCTTAAAAAAAATTGAAGAAATTAGTGGTTGAAGCCATACATTTTCCAGTTACAACGAGTGTCACGTGGTCTCATCAGCCGTGAGAGGGTTAACTATTTCTTCTAAAGCAACAGGTACTACGTTCATTTTTTAATGCAGTTTGTAGTAATTTGTGCATTTATTTTCCGCTGATGATGTGTAGAACATTTAGTTAGCATATTTGGTTGAGATTTGGAAAAAATATACAGGGTGATGGAAAATTCAGCTTTGTAGTACAGAAAGTATAAATTGGTTTTCAAAATGTGAAGAAAGTGCATATATTAACGAATGTCCTGTATGTACTTCTGAATGGCACAGTAACATATTCCTCTTTTATCATTCGTTAACCACAGTATGGTGTGTCAAAGCCACATATAATGGAATCGAATCTGTCTTATTTTGAAAAAAATTAAAAAAGAGAAAAAAACGTTGTAACAGGAATTTTAACGTTTCTTCAAGGGCAAAGGACCATTATCGCAACCGTACAAAATGGATAGGTTTGCTCTTCAATTTGAGCTTTATTTCGTCAAAATATGTAAATAAGTTTGGGAGATATGGCGAATAGTATGTAGTATATAGTAACAATGGATAACAATATAATATATATGTAGAATGACATATGGTATATTGTTGAATAGTTGCCGAACAACATATATGTACCAAATAGGAGAGTTTTTTAAAAAAAAATTGAAGAAATTAGTGGTTGAAGCCATACATTTTCCAGTTACAACGAGTGTCACGTGGTCTCATCAGCCGTGAGAGGGTTAACTATTTCTTCTAAAGCAACAGGTACTACGTTCATTTTTTTTTGTGCAGTTTGTAGTAATTTGTGCATTTATTTTCCGCTGATGATGTGTAGAACATTTAGTTAGCATATTTGGTTGAGATTTGGAAAAAATATACAGGGTGATGCAAAATTCAACTTTGTAGTACAGAAAGTATAAATTGGTTTTCAAAATAGGAAGAAAGTGCATATATTAACGACTGCCCTGTATGTACTTCTGAATGGCACAGTAACATATTCCTCTTTTATCATTCGTTAACCACAGTATGGTGTGTCAAAGCCACATATAATGGAATCGAATCTGTTTTATTTTGAAAAAAATAAAAAAGAGAAACAAATGTTAGAAGAGTAACTTTAACGTTCCTTTAAGGGCAAAGGACACTTATCGCAACAGGACAAAATGGAGGGGTTTCCTCTTCAATTTTAGCTTTATTTCGTCAAAATATGTAAATAAGTTTGGGAGATATGGCGAATAGTATGTAGTATATAGTAACAATGGATAACAATATAATATATATGTAGAATGACATATGCTATATTGTTGAATAGTTGCCTAACAACATATATATACCAAATAGGAGAGTTTTTAAAAAAAATTGAAGAAATTAGTGGTTGAAGCCATACATTTTCCAGTTCCAACGAGTGTCACGTGGTCTCATCAGCCGTGAGAGGGTTAACTATTTCTTCTAAAGCAACAGGTACTACGTTCATTTTTTAATGCAGTTTGTAGTAATTTGTGCATTTATTTTCCCGTGATGATGTGTAGAACATTTAGTTAGTATATTTAGTTGAGATTTGGAAAAAATATACAGGGAGATGCAAAATTCAGCTTTGTAGTACAGAAAGTATAAATTGGTTTTCAAAATGTGAAGAAAGTGCATATATTAACGAATGTCCTGTATGTACTTCTGAAGGGCACGGTAACATATTCCTCTTTTATCATTCGTTAACCACAGTATGGTGTGTCAAAGCCACATATAATGGAATCGAATCTGTTTTATTTTGAAAAAACTAAAAATGAGAAACAAACCGTATAGGAGGAATTTTAACGTTTCTTCAAGGGCAAAGGACCTTAGCGCAACCGTACAAAATGGATAGGTTTGCTCTTCAATTTGAGCTTTATTTCGTCAAAATATGTAAATAAGTTTGGGAGATATGGCGAATAGTATGTAGTATATAGTAACAATGTATAACAATATAATATATATGTAGAATGACATATGCTATATTGTTGAATAGTTGCCTAACAACATATATGTACCAAATAGGAGAGTTTTTTTTAAAAAAATTGAAGAAATTAGTGGTTGAAGCCATACATTTTCCAGTTACAACGAGTGTCACGTGGTCTCATCAGCCGTGAGAGGGTTAACTATTTCTTCTAAAGCAACAGGTACTACGTTCATTTTTTAATGCAGTTTGTACGAATTTGTGCATTTATTTTCCGCTGATGATGTGTAGAACATTTAGTTAGCATATTTGGTTGAGATTTGGAAAAAATATACAGGGTGATGCAAAATTCAGCTTTGTAGTACAGAAAGTATAAATTGGTTTTCAAAATGTGAAGAAAGTGCATATATTAACGAATGTCCTGTATGTACTTCTGAATGGCACAGTAACATATTCCTCTTTTATCATTCGTTAACCACAGTATGGTGTGTCAAAGCCACATATAATGGAATCGAATCTGTTTTATTTTGAAAAAAATTAAAAAAGAGAAAAAAACGTTGTAACAGGAATTTTAACGTTTCTTCAAGGGCAAAGGACCTTTATCGCAACCGTACAAAATGGATAGGTTTGCTCTTCAATTTGAGCTTTATTTCGTCAAAATATGTAAATAAGTTTGGGAGATATGGCGAATAGTATGTAGTATATAGTAACAATGGATAACAATATAATATATATGTAGAATGACATATGTTATATTGTTGAATAGTTGCCTAACAACATATATGTACCAAATAGGAGAGTTTTTTGAAAAAAAATTGAAGAAATTAGTGGTTGAAGCCATACATTTTCCAGTTACAACGAGTGTCACGTGGTCTCATCAGCCGTGAGAGGGTTAACTATTTCTTCTAAAGCAACAGGTACTACGTTCATTTTTTTGTGCAGTTTGTAGTAATTTGTGCATTTATTTTCCGCTGATGATGTGTAGAACATTTAGTTAGCATATTTGGTTGAGATTTGGAAAAAATATACAGAGTGATGCAAAATTCAACTTTGTAGTACAGAAAGTATAAATTGGTTTTCAAAATAGGAAGAAAGTGCATATATTAACGAATGTCCTGTATGTACTTCTGAATGGCACAGTAACATATTCCTCTTTTATCATTCGTTAACCACAGTATGGTGTGTCAAAGCCACATATAATGGAATCGAATCTGTTTTATTTTGAAAAAAACTAAAAAAGAGAAACAAACGTTGTAACAGGAATTTTAACGTTCCTTCAAGGGCAAAGGACACTTATCGCAACAGGACAAAATGGAGGGGTTTCCTCTTCAATTTTAGCTTTATTTCGTCAAAATATGTAAATAAGTTTGGGAGATATGGCGAATAGTATGTAGTATATAGTAACAATGGATAACAATATAATATATATGTAGAATGACATATGCTATATTGTTGAATAGTTGCCTAACAACATATATGTACCAAATAGGAGAGTTTTTAAAAAAAATTGAAGAAATTAGTGGTTGAAGCCATACATTTTCCAGTTACAACGAGTGTCACGTGGTCTCATCAGCCGTGAGAGGGTTAACTATTTCTTCTAAAGCAACAGGTACTACGTTCATTTTTTAATGCAGTTTGTAGTAATTTGTGCATTTATTTTCCCGTGATGATGTGTAGAACATTTAGTTAGTATATTTCGTTGAGATTTGGAAAAAATATACAGGGAGATGCAAAATTCAGCTTTGTAGTACAGAAAGTATAAATTGGTTTTCAAAATGTGAAGAAAGTGCATATATTAACGAATGTCCTGTATGTACTTCTGAATGGCACGGTAACATATTCCTCTTTTATCATTCGTTAACCACAGTATGGTGTGTCAAAGCCACATATAATGGAATCGAATCTGTTTTATTTTGAAAAAAATAAAAAAGAGAAACAAATGTTAGAAGAGTAACTTTAACGTTCCTTTAAGGGCAAAGGACACTTATCGCAACAGGACAAAATGGAGGGGTTTCCTCTTCAATTTTAGCTTTATTTTGTCAAAATATGTAAATAAGTTTGGGAGATATGGCGAATAGTATGTAGTATATAGTAACAATGGATAACAATATAATATATATGTAGAATGACATATGCTATATTGTTGAATAGTTGCCTAACAACATATATATACCAAATAGGAGAGTTTTTAAAAAAAATTGAAGAAATTAGTGGTTGAAGCCATACATTTTCCAGTTACAACGAGTGTCACGTGGTCTCATCAGCCGTGAGAGGGTTAACTATTTCTTCTAAAGCAACAGGTACTACGTTCATTTTTTAATGCAGTTTGTAGTAATTTGTGCATTTATTTTCCCGTGATGATGTGTAGAACATTTAGTTAGTATATTTAGTTGAGATTTGGAAAAAATATACAGGGAGATGCAAAATTCAGCTTTGTAGTACAGAAAGTATAAATTGGTTTTCAAAATGTGAAGAAAGTGCATATATTAACGAATGTCCTGTATGTACTTCTGAATGGCACGGTAACATATTCCTCTTTTATCATTCGTTAACCACAGTATGGTGTGTCAAAGCCACATATAATGGAATCGAATCTGTTTTATTTTGAAAAAACTAAAAATGAGAAACAAACCGTATAGGAGGAATTTTAACGTTTCTTCAAGGGCAAAGGACCTTAGCGCAACCGTACAAAATGGAGGGGTTTCCTCTTCAATTTTAGCTTTATTTCGTCAAAATATGTAAATAAGTTTGGGAGATATGGCGAATAGTATGTAGTATATAGTAACAATGATTAACAATATAATATATATGTAGAATGATATATGCTATATTGTTGAATAGTTGCCTAACAACACATTTATACCAAATAGGGGAGTTTTTAAAAAAATTGAAGAAATTAGTGGTTGAAGCCATACATTTTCCAGTTACAACGATTGTCACGTTGTCTCATCACCCGTGAGAGGGTTAACTATTTCTTCTAAAGCAACAGGTACTACGTTCATTTTTTTTGTGCAGTTTGTAGTAATTTGTGCATTAGTTTCCCATGATGATGTGTAGAACATTTAGTTAGCATATTTGGTTGAGATTTGGAAAAAATATACAGGGTGATGCAAAATTCAGCTTTGTAGTGCAGAAAGTTTAACTTGGTTTTCAAAATGTGAAGAAAGTGCATATATTAACGAATGCCCTGTATGTACTTCTGAATGGCACACTAACATACTCCCCTTTTATCATTCGTTAACCATAGTGTGGTGTGTCAAAGCCACATATAATGGAATCGAATCTGTTTTATTTTGAAAAAAACTAAAAAACAGAAACAAACGTTATAAGAGGAATTTTAATGTTTCTTCAAGGGCAAAGGACCTTTATTGCAACCGTACAAAATGGATGGGTTTGCTCTTCAATTTGAGCTTTATTTCGTCAAAATATGTAAATAAGTTTGGGAGATATGGCGAATAGTATGTAGTATATAGTAACAATGTATAACAATATAATATATATGTAGAATGACATATGCTATATTGTTGAATAGTTGCCTAACAACATATATGTACCAAATAGGAGAGTTTTTTTTAAAAAAAATTGAAGAAATTAGTGGTTGAAGCCATACATTTTCCACTTACAACGAGTGTCACGTGGTCTCATCAGCCGTGAGAGGGTTAACTATTTCTTCTAAAGCAACAGGTACTACGTTCATTTTTTAATGCAGTTTGTACGAATTTGTGCATTTATTTTCCGCTGATGATGTGTAGAACATTTAGTTAGCATATTTGGTTGAGATTTGGAAAAAATATATAGGGTGATGCAAAATTCAGCTTTGTAGTACAGAAAGTATAAATTGGTTTTCAAAATGTGAAGAAAGTGCATATATTAACGAATGTCCTGTATGTACTTCTGAATGGCACAGTAACATATTCCTCTTTTATCATTCGTTAACCACAGTATGGTGTGTCAAAGCCACATATAATGGAATCGAATCTGTTTTATTTTGAAAAAAATTAAAAAAGAGAAAAAAACGTTGTAACAGGAATTTTAACGTTTCTTCAAGGGCAAAGGACCTTTATCGCAACCGTACAAAATGGATAGGTTTGCTCTTCAATTTGAGCTTTATTTCGTCAAAATATGTAAATAAGTTTGGGAGATATGGCGAATAGTATGTAGTATATAGTAACAATGGATAACAATATAATATATATGTAGAATGACATATGCTATATTGTTGAATAGTTGCCTAACAACATATATGTACCAAATAGGAGAGTTTTTTTTAAAAAAAATGAAGAAATTAGTGGTTGAAGCCATACATTTTCCAGTTACAACGAGTGTCACGTGGTCTCATCAGCCGTGAGAGGGTTAACTATTTCTTCTAAAGCAACAGGTACTACGTTCATTTTTTTTGTGCAGTTTGTAGTAATTTGTGCATTTATTTTCCGCTGATGATGTGTAGAACATTTAGTTAGCATATTTGGTTGAGATTTGGAAAAAATATACAGGGTGATGCAAAATTCAACTTTGTAGTACAGAAAGTATAAATTGGTTTTCAAAATAGGAAGAAAGTGCATATATTAACGAATGTCCTGTATGTACTTCTGAATGGCACGGTAACATATTCCTCTTTTATCATTCGTTAACCACAGTATGGTGTGTCAAAGCCACATATAATGGAATCGAATCTGTTTTATTTTGAAAAAACTAAAAATGAGAAACAAACCGTATAGGAGGAATTTTAACGTTTCTTCAAGGGCAAAGGACCTTAGCGCAACCGTACAAAATGGAGGGGTTTCCTCTTCAATTTTAGCTTTATTTCGTCAAAATATGTAAATAAGTTTGGGAGATATGGCGAATAGTATGTAGTATATAGTAACAATGATTAACAATATAATATATATGTAGAATGATATATGCTATATTGTTGAATAGTTGCCTAACAACACATTTATACCAAATAGGGGAGTTTTTAAAAAAATTGAAGAAATTAGTGGTTGAAGCCATACATTTTCCAGTTACAACGATTGTCACGTTGTCTCATCAGCCGTGAGAGGGTTAACTATTTCTTCTAAAGCAACAGGTACTACGTTCATTTTTTTTGTGCAGTTTGTAGTAATTTGTGCATTAGTTTCCCATGATGATGTGTAGAACATTTAGTTAGCATATTTGGTTGAGATTTGGAAAAAATATACAGGGTGATGCAAAATTCAGCTTTGTAGTGCAGAAAGTTTAACTTGGTTTTCAAAATGTGAAGAAAGTGCATATATTAACGAATGCCCTGTATGTACTTCTGAATGGCACACTAACATACTCCCCTTTTATCATTCGTTAACCATAGTGTGGTGTGTCAAAGCCACATATAATGGAATCGAATCTGTTTTATTTTGAAAAAAACTAAAAAACAGAAACAAACGTTATAAGAGGAATTTTAATGTTTCTTCAAGGGCAAAGGACCTTTATTGCAACCGTACAAAATGGATGGGTTTGCTCTTCAATTTGAGCTTTATTTCGTCAAAATATGTAAATAAGTTTGGGAGATATGGCGAATAGTATGTAGTATATAGTAACAATGTATAACAATATAATATATATGTAGAATGACATATGCTATATTGTTGAATAGTTGCCTAACAACATATATGTACCAAATAGGAGAGTTTTTTTTAAAAAAAATTGAAGAAATTAGTGGTTGAAGCCATACATTTTCCAGTTACAACGAGTGTCACGTGGTCTCATCAGCCGTGAGAGGGTTAACTATTTCTTCTAAAGCAACAGGTACTACGTTCATTTTTTAATGCAGTTTGTACGAATTTGTGCATTTATTTTCCGCTGATGATGTGTAGAACATTTAGTTAGCATATTTGGTTGAGATTTGGAAAAAATATACAGGGTGATGCAAAATTCAGCTTTGTAGTACAGAAAGTATAAATTGGTTTTCAAAATGTGAAGAAAGTGCATATATTAACGAATGTCCTGTATGTACTTCTGAATGGCACAGTAACATATTCCTCTTTTATCATTCGTTAACCACAGTATGGTGTGTCAAAGCCACATATAATGGAATCGAATCTGTTTTATTTTGAAAAAAATTAAAAAAGAGAAAAAAACGTTGTAACAGGAATTTTAACGTTTCTTCAAGGGCAAAGGACCTTTATCGCAACCGTACAAAATGGATAGGTTTGCTCTTCAATTTGAGCTTTATTTCGTCAAAATATGTAAATAAGTTTGGGAGATATGGCGAATAGTATGTATTATATAGTAACAATGGATAACAATATAATATATATGTAGAATGACATATGCTATATTGTTGAATAGTTGCCTAACAACATATATGTACCAAATAGGAGAGTTTTTTAAAAAAAAATTGAAGAAATTAGTGGTTGAAGCCATACATTTTCCAGTTACAACGAGTGTCACGTGGTCTCATCAGCCGTGAGAGGGTTAACTATTTCTTCTAAAGCAACAGGTACTACGTTCATTTTTTTTGTGCAGTTTGTAGTAATTTGTGCATTTATTTTCCGCTGATGATGTGTAGAACATTTAGTTAGCATATTTAGTTGAGATTTGGAAAAAATATACAGGGTGATGCAAAATTCAACTTTGTAGTACAGAAAGTATAAATTGGTTTTCAAAATAGGAAGAAAGTGCATATATTAACGAATGTCCTGTATGTACTTCTGAATGGCACGGTAACATATTCCTCTTTTATCATTCGTTAACCACAGTATGGTGTGTCAAAGCCACATATAATGGAATCGAATCTGTTTTATTTTGAAAAAACTAAAAATGAGAAACAAACCGTATAGGAGGAATTTTAACGTTTCTTCAAGGGCAAAGGACCTTAGCGCAACCGTACAAAATGGAGGGGTTTCCTCTTCAATTTTAGCTTTATTTCGTCAAAATATGTAAATAAGTTTGGGAGATATGGCGAATAGTATGTAGTATATAGTAAGAATGATTAACAATATAATATATATGTAGAATGATATATGCTATATTGTTGTATAGTTGCCTAACAACACATTTATACCAAATAGGGGAGTTTTTAAAAAAATTGAAGAAATTAGTGGTTGAAGACATACATTTTCCAGTTACAACGATTGTCACGTTGTCTCATCAGCCGTGTGAGGGTTAACTATTTCTTCTAAAGCAACAGGTACTACGTTCATTTTTTTTGTGCAGTTTGTAGTAATTTGTGCATTAGTTTCCCATGATGATGTGTAGAACATTTAGTTAGCATATTTAGTTGAGATTTGGAAAAAATATACAGGGTGATGCAAAATTCAGCTTTGTAGTGCAGAAAGTTTAACTTGGTTTTCAAAATGTGAAGAAAGTGCATATATTAACGAATGTCCTGTATGTACTTCTGAATGGCACGGTAACATATTCCTCTTTTATCATTCGTTAACCATAGTATGGTGTGTCAAAGCCACATATAATGGAATCGAATCTGTTTTATTTTGAAAAAACTAAAAATGAGAAACAAACCGTATAGGAGGAATTTTAACGTTTCTTCAAGGGCAAAGGACCTTAGCGCAACCGTACAAAATGGAGGGGTTTCCTCTTCAATTTGAGCTTTATTTCGTCAAAATATGTAAATAAGTTTGGGAGATATGGCGAATAGTATGTAGTATATAGTAACAATGTATAACAATATAATATATATGTAGAATGACATATGCTATATTGTTGAATAGTTGCCTAACAACATATATGTACCAAATAGGAGAGTTTTTTAAAAAAAAATTGAAGAAATTAGTGGTTGAAGCCATACATTTTCCAGTTACAACGAGTGTCACGTGGTCTCATCAGCCGTGAGAGGGTTAACAATTTCTTCTAAAGCAACAGGTACTACGTTCATTTTTTAATGCAGTTTGTACGAATTTGTGCATTTATTTTCCGCTGATGATGTGTAGAACATTTAGTTAGCATATTTGGTTGAGATTTGGAAAAAATATACAGGGTGATGCAAAATTCAGCTTTGTAGTACAGAAAGTATAAATTGGTTTTCAAAATGTGAAGAAAGTGCATATATTAACGAATGTCCTGTATGTACTTCTGAATGGCACAGTAACATATTCCTCTTTTATCATTCGTTAACCACAGTATGGTGTGTCAAAGCCACATATAATGGAATCGAATCTGTTTTATTTTGAAAAAAATTAAAAAAGAGAAAAAAAGGTTGTAACAGGAATTTTAACGTTTCTTCAAGGGCAAAGGACCTTTATCGCAACCGTACAAAATGGATAGGTTTGCTCTTCAATTTGAGCTTTATTTCGTCAAAATATGTAAATAAGTTTGGGAGATATGGCGAATAGTATGTAGTATATAGTAACAATGGATAACAATATAATATATATGTAGAATGACATATGCTATATTGTTGAATAGTTGCCTAACAACATATATGTACCAAATAGGAGAGTTTTTTAAAAAAAAATTGAAGAAATTAGTGGTTGAAGCCATACATTTTCCAGTTACAACGAGTGTCACGTGGTCTCATCAGCCGTGAGAGGGTTAACTATTTCTTCTAAAGCAACAGGTACTACGTTCATTTTTTTTGTGCAGTTTGTAGTAATTTGTGCATTTATTTTCCGCTGATGATGTGTAGAACATTTAGTTAGCATATTTGGTTGAGATTTGGAAAAAATATACAGGGTGATGCAAAATTCAACTTTGTAGTACAGAAAGTATAAATTGGTTTTCAAAATAGGAAGAAAGTGCATATATTAACGAATGTCCTGTATGTACTTCTGAATGGCACAGTAACATATTCCTCTTTTATCATTCGTTAACCACAGTATGGTGTGTCAAAGCCACATATAATGGAATCGAATCTGTTTTATTTTGAAAAAAACTAAAAAAGAGAAACAAACGTTGTAACAGGAATTTTAACGTTCCTTCAAGGGCAAAGGACACTTATCGCAACAGGACAAAATGGAGGGGTTTCCTCTTCAATTTTAGCTTTATTTCGTCAAAATATGTAAATAAGTTTGGGAGATATGGCGAATAGTATGTAGTATATAGTAACAATGGATAACAATATAATATATATGTAGAATGACATATGCTATATTGTTGAATAGTTGCCTAACAACATATATATACCAAATAGGAGAGTTTTTAAAAAAAATTGAAGAAATTAGTGGTTGAAGCCATACATTTTCCAGTTACAACGAGTGTCACGTGGTCTCATCAGCCGTGAGAGGGTTAACTATTTCTTCTAAAGCAACAGGTACTACGTTCATTTTTTAATGCAGTTTGTAGTAATTTGTGCATTTATTTTCCCGTGATGATGCGTAGAACATTTAGTTAGTATATTTCGTTGAGATTTGGAAAAAATATACAGGGAGATGCAAAATTCAGCTTTGTAGTACAGAAAGTATAAATTGGTTTTCAAAATGTGAAGAAAGTGCATATATTAACGAATGTCCTGTATGTACTTCTGAATGGCACGGTAACATATTCCTCTTTTATCATTCGTTAACCACAGTATGGTGTGTCAAAGCCACATATAATGGAATCGAATCTGTTTTATTTTGAAAAAAATAAAAAAGAGAAACAAATGTTAGAAGAGTAACTTTAACGTTCCTTTAAGGGCAAAGGACACTTATCGCAACAGGACAAAATGGAGGGGTTTCCTCTTCAATTTTAGCTTTATTTCGTCAAAATATGTAAATAAGTTTGGGAGATATGGCGAATAGTATGTAGTATATAGTAACAATGGATAACAATATAATATATATGTAGAATGACATATGCTATATTGTTGAATAGTTGCCTAACAACATATATATACCAAATAGGAGAGTTTTTAAAAAAAATTGAAGAAATTAGTGGTTGAAGCCATACATTTTCCAGTTCCAACGAGTGTCACGTGGTCTCATCAGCCGTGAGAGGGTTAACTATTTCTTCTAAAGCAACAGGTACTACGTTCATTTTTTAATGCAGTTTGTAGTAATTTGTGCATTTATTTTCCCGTGATGATGTGTAGAACATTTAGTTAGTATATTTAGTTGAGATTTGGAAAAAATATACAGGGAGATGCAAAATTCAGCTTTGTAGTACAGAAAGTATAAATTGGTTTTCAAAATGTGAAGAAAGTGCATATATTAACGAATGTCCTGTATGTACTTCTGAAGGGCACGGTAACATATTCCTCTTTTATCATTCGTTAACCACAGTATGGTGTGTCAAAGCCACATATAACGGAATCGAATCTGTTTTATTTTGAAAAAACTAAAAATGAGAAACAAACCGTATAGGAGGAATTTTAACGTTTCTTCAAGGGCAAAGGACCTTAGCGCAACCGTACAAAATGGAGGGGTTTCCTCTTCAATTTTAGCTTTATTTCGTCAAAATATGTAAATAAGTTTGGGAGATATGGCGAATAGTATGTAGTATATAGTAACAATGATTAACAATATATATGTAGAATGATATATGCTATATTGTTGAATAGTTGCCTAACAACACATTTATACCAAATAGGGGAGTTTTTAAAAAAATTAAAGAAATTAGTGGTTGAAGCCATACATTTTCCAGTTACAACGATTGTCACGTTGTCTCATCAGCCGTGAGAGGGTTAACTATTTCTTCTAAAGCAACAGGTACTACGTTCATTTTTTTTGTGCAGTTTGTAGTAATTTGTGCATTAGTTTCCCATGATGATGTGTAGAACATTTAGTTAGCATATTTGGTTGAGATTTGGAAAAAATATACAGGGTGATGCAAAATTCAGCTTTGTAGTGCAGAAAGTTTAACTTGGTTTTCAAAATGTGAAGAAAGTGCATACATTAACGAATGCCCTGTATGTACTTCTGAATGGCACACTAACATACTCCCCTTTTATCATTCGTTAACCATAGTGTGGTGTGTCAAAGCCACATATAATGGAATCGAATCTGTTTTATTTTGAAAAAAACTAAAAAACAGAAACAAACGTTATAAGAGGAATTTTAATGTTTCTTCAAGGGCAAAGGACCTTTATTGCAACCGTACAAAATGGATGGGTTTGCTCTTCAATTTGAGCTTTATTTCGTCAAAATATGTAAATAAGTTTGGGAGATATGGCGAATAGTATGTAGTATATAGTAACAATGTATAACAATAGAATATATATGTAGAATGACATATGCTATATTGTTGAATAGTTGCCTAACAACATATATGTACCAAATAGGAGAGTTTTTTTTAAAAAAAAATTGAAGAAATTAGTGGTTGAAGCCATACATTTTCCAGTTACAACGAGTGTCACGTGGTCTCATCAGCCGTGAGAGGGTTAACTATTTCTTCTAAAGCAACAGGTACTACGTTCATTTTTTAATGCAGTTTGTACGAATTTGTGCATTTATTTTCCGCTGATGATGTGTAGAACATTTAGTTAGCATATTTGGTTGAGATTTGGAAAAAATATACAGGGTGATGCAAAATTCAGCTTTGTAGTACAGAAAGTATAAATTGGTTTTCAAAATGTGAAGAAAGTGCATATATTAACGAATGTCCTGTATGTACTTCTGAATGGCACAGTAACATATTCCTCTTTTATCATTCGTTAACCACAGTATGGTGTGTCAAAGCCACATATAATGGAATCTAATCTGTTTTATTTTGAAAAAAATTAAAAAAGAGAAAAAAACGTTGTAACAGGAATTTTAACGTTTCTTCAAGGGCAAAGGACCTTTATCGCAACCGTACAAAATGGATAGGTTTGCTCTTCAATTTGAGCTTTATTTCGTCAAAATATGTAAATAAGTTTGGGAGATATGGCGAATAGTATGTAGTATATAGTAACAATGGATAACAATATAATATATATGTAGAATGACATATGCTATATTGTTGAATAGTGCCTAACAACATATATGTACCAAATAGGAGAGTTTTTTAAAAAAAAATTGAAGAAATTAGTGGTTGAAGCCATACATTTTCCAGTTACAACGAGTGTCACGTGGTCTCATCAGCCGTGAGAGGGTTAACTATTTCTTCTAAAGCAACAGGTACTACGTTCATTTTTTTTGTGCAGTTTGTAGTAATTTGTGCATTTATTTTCCGCTGATGATGTGTAGAACATTTAGTTAGCATATTTGGTTGAGATTTGGAAAAAATATACAGGGTGATGCAAAATTCAACTTTGTAGTACAGAAAGTATAAATTGGTTTTCAAAATAGGAAGAAAGTGCATATATTAACGAATGTCCTGTATGTACTTCTGAATGGCACAGTAACATATTCCTCTTTTATCATTCGTTAACCACAGTATGGTGTGTCAAAGCCACATATAATGGAATCGAATCTGTTTTATTTTGAAAAAAACTAAAAAAGAGAAACAAACGTTGTAACAGGAATTTTAACGTTCCTTCAAGGGCAAAGGACACTTATCGCAACAGGACAAAATGGAGGGGTTTTCTCTTCAATTTTAGCTTTATTTCGTCAAAATATGTAAATAAGTTTGGGAGATATGGCGAATAGTATGTAGTATATAGTAACAATGGATAACAATATAATATATATGTAGAATGACATATGCTATATTGTTGAATAGTTGCCTAACAACATATATATACCAAATAGGAGAGTTTTTAAAAAACATTGAAGAAATTAGTGGTTGAAGCCATACATTTTCCAGTTACAACGAGTGTCACGTGGTCTCATCAGCCGTGAGAGGGTTAACTATTTCTTCTAAAGCAACAGGTACTACGTTCATTTTTTAATGCAGTTTGTAGTAATTTGTGCATTTATTTTCCCGTGATGATGCGTAGAACATTTAGTTAGTATATTTCGTTGAGATTTGGAAAAAATATACAGGGAGATGCAAAATTCAGCTTTGTAGTACAGAAAGTATAAATTGGTTTTCAAAATGTGAAGAAAGTGCATATATTAACGAATGTCCTGTATGTACTTCTGAATGGCACGGTAACATATTCCTCTTTTATCATTCGTTAACCACAGTATGGTGTGTCAAAGCCACATATAATGGAATCGAATCTGTTTTATTTTGAAAAAAATAAAAAAGAGAAACAAATGTTAGAAGAGTAACTTTAACGTTCCTTTAAGGGCAAAGGACACTTATCGCAACAGGACAAAATGGAGGGGTTTCCTCTTCAATTTTAGCTTTATTTCGTCAAAATATGTAAATAAGTTTGGGAGATATGGCGAATAGTATGTAGTATATAGTAACAATGGATAACAATATAATATATATGTAGAATGACATATGCTATATTCTTGAATAGTTGCCTAACAACATATATGTACCAAATAGGAGAGTTTTTTTAAAAAAAATTGAAGAAATTAGTGGTTGAAGCCATACATTTTCCAGTTACAACGAGTGTCACGTGGTCTCATCAGCCGTGAGAGGGTTAACTATTTCTTCTAAATCAACAGGTACTACGTTCATTTTTTTTGTGCAGTTTGTAGTAATTTGTGCATTTATTTTCCGCTGATGATGTGTAGAACATTTAGTTAGCATATTTGGTTGAGATTTGGAAAAAATATACAGGGTGATGCAAAATTCAACTTTGTAGTACAGAAAGTATAAATTGGTTTTCAAAATAGGAAGAAAGTGCATATATTAACGAATGTCCTGTATGTACTTCTGAATGGCACAGTAACATATTCCTCTTTTATCATTCGTTAACCACAGTATGGTGTGTCAAAGCCACATATAATGGAATCGAATCTGTTTTATTTTGAAAAAAACTAAAAAAGAGAAACAAACGTTGTAACAGGAATTTTAACGTTCCTTCAAGGGCAAAGGACACTTATCGCAACAGGACAAAATGGAGGGGTTTCCTCTTCAATTTTAGCTTTATTTCGTCAAAATATGTAAATAAGTTTGGGAGATATGGCGAATAGTATGTAGTATATAGTAACAATGGATAACAATATAATATATATGTAGAATGACATATGCTATATTGTTGAATAGTTGCCTAACAACATATACATACCAAATAGGAGAGTTTTTAAAAAAAATTGAAGAAATTAGTGGTTGAAGCCATACATTTTCCAGTTCCAACGAGTGTCACGTGGTCTCATCAGCCGTGAGAGGGTTAACTATTTCTTCTAAAGCAACAGGTACTACGTTCATTTTTTAATGCAGTTTGTAGTAATTTGTGCATTTATTTTCCCATGATGATGTGTAGAACATTTAGTTAGTATATTTAGTTGAGATTTGGAAAAAATATACAGGGAGATGCAAAATTCAGCTTTGTAGTACAGAAAGTATAAATTGGTTTTCAAAATGTGAAGAAAGTGCATATATTAACGAATGTCCTGTATGTACTTCTGAATGGCACGGTAACATATTCCTCTTTTATCATTCGTTAACCACAGTATGGTGTGTCAAAGCCACATATAATGGAATCGAATCTGTTTTATTTTGAAAAAACTAAAAATGAGAAACAAACCGTATAGGAGGAATTTTAACGTTTCTTCAAGGGCAAAGGACCTTAGCGCAACCGTAAAAAATGGAGGGGTTTCCTCTTCAATTTTAGCTTTATTTCGTCAAAATATGTAAATAAGTTTGGGAGATATGGCGAATAGTATGTAGTATATAGTAACAATGATTAACAATATAATATATATGTAGAATGATATATGCTATATTGTTGAATAGTTGCCTAACAACACATTTATACCAAATAGGGGAGTTTTTAAAAAAATTGAAGAAATTAGTGGTTGAAGCCATACATTTTCCAGTTACAACGATTGTCACGTTGTCTCATCAGCCGTGAGAGGGTTAACTATTTCTTCTAAAGCAACAGGTACTACGTTCATTTTTTTTGTGCAGTTTGTAGTAATTTGTGCATTAGTTTCCCATGATGATGTGTAGAACATTTAGTTAGCATATTTGGTTGAGATTTGGAAAAAATATACAGGGTGATGCAAAATTCAGCTTTGTAGTGCAGAAAGTTTAACTTGGTTTTCAAAATGTGAAGAAAGTGCATATATTAACGAATGCCCTGTATGTACTTCTGAATGGCACACTAACATACTCCCCTTTTATCATTCGTTAACCATAGTGTGGTGTGTCAAAGCCACATATAATGGAATCGAATCTGTTTTATTTTGAAAAAAACTAAAAAACAGAAACAAACGTTATAAGAGGAATTTTAATGTTTCTTCAAGGGCAAAGGACCTTTATCGCAACCGTACAAAATGGATGGGTTTGCTCTTCAATTTGAGCTTTATTTCGTCAAAATATGTAAATAAGTTTGGGAGATATGGCGAATAGTATGTAGTATATAGTAACAATGTATAACAATATAATATATATGTAGAATGACATATGCTATATTGTTGAATAGTTGCCTAACAACATATATGTACCAAATAGGAGAATTTTTTAAAAAAAATTGAAGAAATTAGTGGTTGAAGCCATACATTTTCCAGTTACAACGAGTGTCACGTGGTCTCATCAGCCGTGAGAGGGTTAACTATTTCTTCTAAAGCAACAGGTACTACGTTCATTTTTTAATGCAGTTTGTACGAATTTGTGCATTTATTTTCCGCTGATGATGTGTAGAACATTTAGTTAGCATATTTGGTTGAGATTTGGAAAAAATATACAGGGTGATGCAAAATTCAGCTTTGTAGTACAGAAAGTATAAATTGGTTTTCAAAATGTGAAGAAAGTGCATATATTAACGAATGTCCTGTATGTACTTCTGAATGGCACGGTAACATATTCCTCTTTTATCATTCGTTAACCACAGTATGGTGTGTCAAAGCCACATATAATGGAATCGAATCTGTTTTATTTTGAAAAAAATAAAAAAGAGAAACAAATGTTAGAAGAGTAACTTTAACGTTCCTTTAAGGGCAAAGGACACTTATCGCAACAGGACAAAATGGAGGGGTTTCCTCTTCAATTTTAGCTTTATTTCGTCAAAATATGTAAATAAGTTTGGGAGATATGGCGAATAGTATGTAGTATATAGTAACAATGGATAACAATATAATATATATGTAGAATGACATATGCTATATTGTTGAATAGTTGCCTAACAACATATATATACCAAATAGGAGAGTTTTTAAAAAAAATTGAAGAAATTAGTGGTTGAAGCCATACATTTTCCAGTTCCAACGAGTGTCACGTGGTCTCATCAGCCGTGAGAGGGTTAACTATTTCTTCTAAAGCAACAGGTACTACGTTCATTTTTTAATGCAGTTTGTAGTAATTTGTGCATTTATTTTCCCGTGATGATGTGTAGAACATTTAGTTAGTATATTTAGTTGAGATTTGGAAAAAATATACAGGGAGATGCAAAATTCAGCTTTGTAGTACAGAAAGTATAAATTGGTTTTCAAAATGTGAAGAAAGTGCATATATTAACGAATGTCCTGTATGTACTTCTGAATGGCACGGTAACATATTCCTCTTTTATCATTCGTTAACCACAGTATGGTGTGTCAAAGCCACATATAACGGAATCGAATCTGTTTTATTTTGAAAAAACTAAAAATGAGAAACAAACCGTATAGGAGGAATTTTAACGTTTCTTCAAGGGCAAAGGACCTTAGCGCAACCGTACAAAATGGAGGGGTTTCCTCTTCAATTTTAGCTTTATTTCGTCAAAATATGTAAATAAGTTTGGGAGATATGGCGAATAGTATGTAGTATATAGTAACAATGATTAACAATATAATATATATGTAGAATGATATATGCTATATTGTTGAATAGTTGCCTAACAACACATTTATACCAAATAGGGGAGTTTTTAAAAAAATTAAAGAAATTAGTGGTTGAAGCCATACATTTTCCAGTTACAACGATTGTCACGTTGTCTCATCAGCCGTGAGAGGGTTAACTATTTCTTCTAAAGCAACAGGTACTACGTTCATTTTTTTGTGCAGTTTGTAGTAATTTGTGCATTAGTTTCCCATGATGATGTGTAGAACATTTAGTTAGCATATTTGGTTGAGATTTGGAAAAAATATACAGGGTGATGCAAAATTCAGCTTTGTAGTGCAGAAAGTTTAACTTGGTTTTCAAAATGTGAAGAAAGTGCATATATTAACGAATGCCCTGTATGTACTTCTGAATGGCACACTAACATACTCCCCTTTTATCATTCGTTAACCATAGTGTGGTGTGTCAAAGCCACATATAATGGAATCGAATCTGTTTTATTTTGAAAAAAACTAAAAAACAGAAACAAACGTTATAAGAGGAATTTTAATGTTTCTTCAAGGGCAAAGGACCTTTATTGCAACCGTACAAAATGGATGGGTTTGCTCTTCAATTTGAGCTTTATTTCGTCAAAATATGTAAATAAGTTTGGGAGATATGGCGAATAGTATGTAGTATATAGTAACAATGTATAACAATAGAATATATATGTAGAATGACATATGCTATATTGTTGAATAGTTGCCTAACAACATATATGTACCAAATAGGAGAGTTTTTTTTAAAAAAAATTGAAGAAATTAGTGGTTGAAGCCATACATTTTCCAGTTACAACGAGTGTCACGTGGTCTCATCAGCCGTGAGAGGGTTAACTATTTCTTCTAAAGCAACAGGTACTACGTTCATTTTTTAATGCAGTTTGTACGAATTTGTGCATTTATTTTCCGCTGATGATGTGTAGAACATTTAGTTAGCATATTTGGTTGAGATTTGGAAAAAATATACAGGGTGATGCAAAATTCAGCTTTGTAGTACAGAAAGTATAAATTGGTTTTCAAAATGTGAAGAAAGTGCATATATTAACGAATGTCCTGTATGTACTTCTGAATGGCACAGTAACATATTCCTCTTTTATCATTCGTTAACCACAGTATGGTGTGTCAAAGCCACATATAATGGAATCTAATCTGTTTTATTTTGAAAAAAATTAAAAAAGAGAAAAAAACGTTGTAACAGGAATTTTAACGTTTCTTCAAGGGCAAAGGACCTTTATCGCAACCGTACAAAATGGATAGGTTTGCTCTTCAATTTGAGCTTTATTTCGTCAAAATATGTAAATAAGTTTGGGAGATATGGCGAATAGTATGTAGTATATAGTAACAATGGATAACAATATAATATATATGTAGAATGACATATGCTATATTCTTGAATAGTTGCCTAACAACATATATGTACCAAATAGGAGAGTTTTTTAAAAAAAAATTGAAGAAATTAGTGGTTGAAGCCATACATTTTCCAGTTACAACGAGTGTCACGTGGTCTCATCAGCCGTGAGAGGGTTAACTATTTCTTCTAAAGCAACAGGTACTACGTTCATTTTTTTTGTGCAGTTTGTAGTAATTTGTGCATTTATTTTCCGCTGATGATGTGTAGAACATTTAGTTAGCATATTTGGTTGAGATTTGGAAAAAATATACAGGGTGATGCAAAATTCAACTTTGTAGTACAGAAAGTATAAATTGGTTTTCAAAATAGGAAGAAAGTGCATATATTAACGAATGTCCTGTATGTACTTCTGAATGGCACAGTAACATATTCCTCTTTTATCATTCGTTAACCACAGTATGGTGTGTCAAAGCCACATATAATGGAATCGAATCTGTTTTATTTTGAAAAAAACTAAAAAAGAGAAACAAACGTTGTAACAGGAATTTTAACGTTCCTTCAAGGGCAAAGGACACTTATCGCAACAGGACAAAATGGAGGGGTTTCCTCTTCAATTTTAGCTTTATTTCGTCAAAATATGTAAATAAGTTTGGGAGATATGGCGAATAGTATGTAGTATATAGTAACAATGGATAACAATATAATATATATGTAGAATGACATATGCTATATTGTTGAATAGTTGCCTAACAACATATATATACCAAATAGGAGAGTTTTTTAAAAAAATTGAAGAAATTAGTGGTTGAAGCCATACATTTTCCAGTTCCAACGAGTGTCACGTGGTCTCATCAGCCGTGAGAGGGTTAACTATTTCTTCTAAAGCAACAGGTACTACGTTCATTTTTTAATGCAGTTTGTAGTAATTTGTGCATTTATTTTCCCATGATGATGTGTAGAACATTTAGTTAGTATATTTAGTTGAGATTTGGAAAAAATATACAGGGAGATGCAAAATTCAGCTTTGTAGTACAGAAAGTATAAATTGGTTTTCAAAATGTGAAGAAAGTGCATATATTAACGAATGTCCTGTATGTACTTCTGAATGGCACGGTAACATATTCCTCTTTTATCATTCGTTAACCACAGTATGGTGTGTCAAAGCCACATATAATGGAATCGAATCTGTTTTATTTTGAAAAAACTAAAAATGAGAAACAAACCGTATAGGAGGAATTTTAACGTTTCTTCAAGGGCAAAGGACCTTAGCGCAACCGTAAAAAATGGAGTGGTTTCCTCTTCAATTTTAGCTTTATTTCGTCAAAATATGTAAATAAGTTTGGGAGATATGGCGAATAGTATGTAGTATATAGTAACAATGATTAACAATATAATATATATGTAGAATGATATATGCTATATTGTTGAATAGTTGCCTAACAACACATTTATACCAAATAGGGGAGTTTTTAAAAAAATTGAAGAAATTAGTGGTTGAAGCCATACATTTTCCAGTTACAACGAGTGTCACGTTGTCTCATCAGCCGTGAGAGGGTTAACTATTTCTTCTAAAGCAACAGGTACTACGTTCATTTTTTTTGTGCAGTTTGTAGTAATTTGTGCATTAGTTTCCCATGATGATGTGTAGAACATTTAGTTAGCATATTTGGTTGAGATTTGGAAAAAATATACAGGGTGATGCAAAATTCAGCTTTGTAGTACAGAAAGTATAAATTGGTTTTCAAAATGTGAAGAAAGTGCATATATTAACGAATGTCCTGTATGTACTTCTGAATGGCACAGTAACATATTCCTCTTTTATCATTCGTTAACCACAGTATGGTGTGTCAAAGCCACATATAATGGAATCGAATCTGTTTTATTTTGAAAAAAACTAAAAAAGAGAAACAAACGTTGTAACAGGAATTTTAACGTTCCTTCAAGGGCAAAGGACACTTATCGCAACAGGACAAAATGGAGGGGTTTCCTCTTCAATTTTAGCTTTATTTCGTCAAAATATGTAAATAAGTTTGGGAGATATGGCGAATAGTATGTAGTATATAGTAACAATGGATAACAATATAATATATATGTAGAATGACATATGCTATATTGTTGAATAGTTGCCTAACAACATATATATACCAAATAGGAGAGTTTTTAAAAAAAAATGAAGAAATTAGTGGTTGAAGCCATACATTTTCCAGTTACAACGAGTGTCACGTGGTCTCATCAGCCGTGAGAGGGTTAACTATTTCTTCTAAAGCAACAGGTACTACGTTCATTTTTTAATGCAGTTTGTAGTAATTTGTGCATTTATTTTCCCGTGATGATGTGTAGAACATTTAGTTAGTATATTTCGTTGAGATTTGGAAAAAATATACAGGGAGATGCAAAATTCAGCTTTGTAGTACAGAAAGTATAAATTGGTTTTCAAAATGTGAAGAAAGTGCATATATTAACGAATGTCCTGTATGTACTTCTGAATGGCACGGTAACATATTCCTCTTTTATCATTCGTTAACCACAGTATGGTGTGTCAAAGCCACATATAATGGAATCGAATCTGTTTTATTTTGAAAAAAATAAAAAAGAGAAACAAATGTTAGAAGAGTAACTTTAACGTTCCTTTAAGGGCAAAGGACACTTATCGCAACAGGACAAAATGGAGGGGTTTCCTCTTCAATTTTAGCTTTATTTCGTCAAAATATGTAAATAAGTTTGGGAGATATGGCGAATAGTATGTAGTATATAGTAACAATGGATAACAATATAATATATATGTAGAATGATATATGCTATATTGTTGAATAGTTGCCTAACAACATATATATACCAAATAGGAGAGTTTTTAAAAAAAATTGAAGAAATTAGTGGTTGAAGCCATACATTTTCCAGTTCCAACGAGTGTCACGTGGTCTCATCAGCCGTGAGAGGGTTAACTATTTCTTCTAAAGCAACAGGTACTACGTTCATTTTTTAATGCAGTTTGTAGTAATTTGTGCATTTATTTTCCCGTGATGATGTGTAGAACATTTAGTTAGTATATTTAGTTGAGATTTGGAAAAAATATACAGGGAGATGCAAAATTCATCTTTGTAGTACAGAAAGTATAAATTGGTTTTCAAAATGTGAAGAAAGTGCATATATTAACGAATGTCCTGTATGTACTTCTGAATGGCACGGTAACATATTCCTCTTTTATCATTCGTTAACCACAGTATGGTGTGTCAAAGCCACATATAATGGAATCGAATCTGTTTTATTTTGAAAAAACTAAAAATGAGAAACAAACCGTATAGGAGGAATTTTAACGTTTCTTCAAGGGCAAAGGACCTTAGCGCAACCGTACAAAATGGAGGGGTTTCCTCTTGAATTTTAGCTTTATTTCGTCAAAATATGTAAATAAGTTTGGGAGATATGGCGAATAGTATGTAGTATATAGTAACAATGATTAACAATATAATATATATGTAGAATGATATATGCTATATTGTTGAATAGTTGCCTAACAACACATTTATACCAAATAGGGGAGTTTTTAAAAAAATTGAAGAAATTAGTGGTTGAAGCCATACATTTTCCAGTTACAACGATTGTCACGTTGTCTCATCAGCCGTGAGAGGGTTAACTATTTCTTCTAAAGCAACAGGTACTACGTTCATTTTTTTGTGCAGTTTGTAGTAATTTGTGCATTAGTTTCCCATGATGATGTGTAGAACATTTAGTTAGCATATTTGGTTGAGATTTGGAAAAAATATACAGGGTGATGCAAAATTCAGCTTTGTAGTGCAGAAAGTTTAACTTGGTTTTCAAAATGTGAAGAAAGTGCATATATTAACGAATGCCCTGTATGTACTTCTGAATGGCACACTAACATACTCCCCTTTTATCATTTGTTAACCATAGTGTGGTGTGTCAAAGCCACATATAATGGAATCGAATCTGTTTTATTTTGAAAAAAACTGAAAAACAGAAACAAACGTTATAAGAGGAATTTTAATGTTTCTTCAAGGGCAAAGGAAATTTATCGCAACCGTACAAAATGGATGGGCTTGCTCTTCAATTTTAGCTTTATTTCGTCAAAATATGTAAATAAGTTTGGGAGATATGGCTAATATTATGTAGTATATAGTAACAATGTATAACAATATAATATATATGTAGAATGACATATGCTATATTGTTGAATAGTTGCCTAACAACATATATGTACCAAATAGGAGAGTTTTTAAAAAAAATTGAAGAAATTAGTGGTTGAAGCCATACATTTTCCAGTTACAACGAGTGTCACGTGGTCTCATCAGCCGTGAGAGGGTTAACTATTTCTTCTAAAGCAACAGGTACTACGTTCATTTTTTAATGCAGTTTGTAGTAATTTGTGCATTTATTTTCCGCTGATGATGTGTAGAACATTTAGTTAGCATATTTGGTTGAGATTTGGAAAAAATATACAGGGTGATGCAAAATTCAGCTTTGTAGTACAGAAAGTATAAATTGGTTTTCAAAATGTGAAGAAAGTGCATATATTAACGAATGTCCTGTATGTACTTCTGAATGGCACAGTAACATATTCCTCTTTTATCATTCGTTAACCACAGTATGGTGTGTCAAAGCCACATATAATGGAATCGAATCTGTTTTATTTTGAAAAAAACTAAAAAACAGAAACAAACGTTATAAGAGGAATTTTAATGTTTCTTCAAGGGCAAAGGATCTTTATCGCAACCGTACAAAATGGATGGGTTTGCTCTTCAATTTGAGCTTTATTTCGTCAAAATATGTAAATAAGTTTGGGAGATATGGCGAATAGTATGTAGTATATAGTAACAATGTATAACAATATAATATATATGTAGAATGACATATGCTATATTGGTGAATAGTTGCCTAACAACATATATGTACCAAATAGGAGAGTTTTTTAAAAAAAATTGAAGAAATTAGTGGTTGAAGCCATACATTTTCCAGTTACAACGAGTGTCACGTGGTCTCATCAGCCGTGAGAGGGTTAACTATTTCTTCTAAAGCAACAGGTACTACGTTCATTTTTTAATGCAGTTTGTACGAATTTGTGCATTTATTTTCCGCTGATGATGTGTAGAACATTTAGTTAGCATATTTGGTTGAGATTTGGAAAAAATATACAGGGTGATGCAAAATTCAGCTTTGTAGTACAGAAAGTATAAATTGGTTTTCATTATGTGAAGAAAGTGCATATATTAACGAATGCCCTGTATGTACTTCTGAATGGCACACTAATATACTCCCCTTTTATCATTCGTTAACCATAGTGTGGTGTGTCAAAGCCACATATAATGGAATCGAATCTGTTTTATTTTGAAAAAAACTAAAAAACAGAAACAAACGTTATAAGAGGAATTTTAATGTTTCTTCAAGGGCAAAGGATCTTTATCGCAACCGTACAAAATGGATGGGTTTGCTCTTCAATTTGAGCTTTATTTCGTCAAAATATGTAAATAAGTTTGGGAGATATGGCGAATAGTATGTAGTATATAGTAACAATGTATAACAATATAATATATATGTAGAATGACATATGCTATATTGTTGAATAGTTGCCTAACAACATATATATACCAAATAGGAGAGTTTTTAAAAAAAATTGAAGAAATTAGTGGTTGAAGCCATACATTTTCCAGTTCCAACGAGTGCCACGTGGTCTCATCAGCCGTGAGAGGGTTAACTATTTCTTCTAAAGCAACAGGTACTACGTTCATTTTTTAATGCAGTTTGTAGTAATTTGTGCATTTATTTTCCCGTGATGATGTGTAGAACATTTAGTTAGTATATTTAGTTGAGATTTGGAAAAAATATACAGGGAGATGCAAAATTCAGCTTTGTAGTACAGAAAGTATAAATTGGTTTTCAAAATGTGAAGAAAGTGCATATATTAACGAATGTCCTGTATGTACTTCTGAATGGCACGGTAACATATTCCTCTTTTATCATTCGTTAACCACAGTATGGTGTGTCAAAGCCACATATAATGGAATCGAATCTGTTTTATTTTGAAAAAACTAAAAATGAGAAACAAACCGTATAGGAGGAATTTTAACGTTTCTTCAAGGGCAAAGGACCTTAGCGCAACCGTACAAAATGGAGGGGTTTCCTCTTCAATTTTAGCTTTATTTCGTCAAAATATGTAAATAAGTTTGGGAGATATGGCGAATAGTATGTAGTATATAGTAACAATGATTAACAATATAATATATATGTAGAATGATATATGCTATATTGTTGAATAGTTGCCTAACTACACATTTATACCAAATAGGGGAGTTTTTAAAAAAATTGAAGAAATTAGTGGTTGAAGCCATACACTTTCCAGTTACAACGATTGTCACGTTGTCTCATCAGCCGTGAGAGGGTTAACTATTTCTTCTAAAGCAACAGGTACTACGTTCATTTTTTTTGTGCAGTTTGTAGTAATTTGTGCATTAGTTTCCCATGATGATGTGTAGAACATTTAGTTAGCATATTTGGTTGAGATTTGGAAAAAATATACAGGGTGATGCAAAATTCAGCTTTGTAGTGCAGAAAGTTTAACTTGGTTTTCAAAATGTGAAGAAAGTGCATATATTAACGAATGCCCTGTATGTACTTCTGAATGGCACACTAACATACTCCCCTTTTATCATTCGTTAACCATAGTGTGGTGTGTCAAAGCCACATATAATGGAATCGAATCTGTTTTATTTTGAAAAAAACTAAAAAACAGAAACAAACGTTATAAGAGGAATTTTAATGTTTCTTCAAGGGCAAAGGACCTTTATCGCAACCGTACAAAATGGATGGGTTTGCTCTTCAATTTGAGCTTTATTTCGTCAAAATATGTAAATAAGTTTGGGAGATATGGCGAATAGTATGTAGTATATAGTAACAATGTATAACAATATAATATATATGTAGAATGACATATGCTATATTGTTGAATAGTTGCCTAACAACATATATGTACCAAATAGGAGAGTTTTTTAAAAAAAAATGAAGAAATTAGTGGTTGAAGCCATACATTTTCCAGTTACAACGAGTGTCACGTGGTCTCATCAGCCGTGAGAGGGTTAACTATTTCTTCTAAAGCAACAGGTACTACGTTCATTTTTTAATGCAGTTTGTAGTAATTTGTGCATTTACTTTCCGCTGATGATGTGTAGAACATTTAGTTAGCATATTTGGTTGAGATTTGGAAAAAATATACAGGGTGATGCAAAATTCAGCTTTGTAGTACAGAAAGTATAAATTGGTTTTCAAAATGTGAAGAAAGTGCATATATTAACGAATGTCCTGTATGTACTTCTGAATGGCACAGTAACATATTCCTCTTTTATCATTCGTTAACCACAGTATGGTGTTTCAAAGCCACATATAATGGAATCGAATCTGTTTTATTTTGAAAAAAATTAAAAAAGAGAAAAAAACGTTGTAACAGGAATTTTAACGTTTCTTCAAAGGCAAAGGACCTTTATTGCAACCGTACAAAATGGATAGGTTTGCTCTTCAATTTGAGCTTTATTTCGTCAAAATATGTAAATAAGTTTGGGAGATATGGCGAATAGTATGTAGTATATAGTAACAATGGATAACAATATAATATATATGGAGAATGACATATGCTATATTGTTGAATAGTTGCCTAACAACATATATGTACCAAATAGGAGAGTTTTTTAAAAAAAAATTCAAGAAATTAGTGGTTGAAGCCATACATTTTCCAGTTACAACGAGTGTCACGTGGTCTCATCAGCCGTGAGAGGGTTAACTATTTCTTCTAAAGCAACAGGTACTACGTTCATTTTTTTTGTGCAGTTTGTAGTAATTTGTGCATTTATTTTCCGCTGATGATGTGTAGAACATTTAGTTAGCATATTTGGTTGAGATTTGGAAAAAATATACAGGGTGATGCAAAATTCAGCTTTGTAGTACAGAAAGTATAAATTTGTTTTCAAAATGTGAAGAAAGTGCATATATTAACGAATGTCCTGTATGTACTTCTGAATGGCACAGTAACATATTCCTCTTTTATCATTCGTTAACCACAGTATGGTGTGTCAAAGCCACATATAATGGAATCGAATCTGTTTTATTTTGAAAAAAACTAAAAAAGAGAAACAAACGTTGTAACAGGAATTTTAACGTTCCTTCAAGGGCAAAGGACACTTATCGCAACAGGACAAAATGGAGGGGTTTCCTCTTCAATTTTAGCTTTATTTCGTCAAAATATGTAAATAAGTTTGGGAGATATGGCGAATAGTATATAGTATATAGTAACAATGGATAACAATATAATATATATGTAGAATGACATATGCTATATTGTTGAATAGTTGCCTAACAACATATATATACCAAATAGGAGAGTTTTTAAAAAAAATTGAAGAAATTAGTGGTTGAAGCCATACATTTTCCAGTTCCAACGAGTGTCACGTGGTCTCATCAGCCGTGAGAGGGTTAACTATTTCTTCTAAAGCAACAGGTACTACGTTCATTTTTTAATGCAGTTTGTAGTAATTTGTGCATTTATTTTCCCGTGATGATGTGTAGAACATTTAGTTAGTATATTTAGTTGAGATTTGGAAAAAATATACAGGGAGATGCAAAATTCAGCTTTGTAGTACAGAAAGTATAAATTGGTTTTCAAAATGTGAAGAAAGTGCATATATTAACGAATGTCCTGTATGTACTTCTGAATGGCACGGTAACATATTCCTCTTTTATCATTCGTTAACCACAGTATGGTGTGTCAAAGCCACATATAATGGAATCGAATCTGTTTTATTTTGAAAAAACTAAAAATGAGAAACAAACCGTATAGGAGGAATTTTAACGTTTCTTCAAGGGCAAAGGACCTTAGCGCAACCGTACAAAATGGAGGGGTTTCCTCTTCAATTTTAGCTTTATTTCGACAAAATATGTAAATAAGTTTGGGAGATATGGCGAATAGTATGTAGTATATAGTAACAATGATTAACAATATAATATATATGTAGTATGATATATGCTATATTGTTGAATAGTTGCCTAACAACACATTTATACCAAATAGGGGAGTTTTTAAAAAAATTGAAGAAATTAGTGGTTGAAGCCATACATTTTCCAGTTACAACGATTGTCACGTTGTCTCATCAGCCGTGAGAGGGTTAACTATTTCTTCTAAAGCAACAGGTACTTCGTTCATTTTTTTTGTGCAGTTTGTAGTAATTTGTGCATTAGTTTCCCATGATGATGTGTAGAACATTTAGTTAGCATATTTGGTTGAGATTTGGAAAAAATATACAGGGTGATGCAAAATTCAGCTTTGTAGTGCAGAAAGTTTAACTTGGTTTTCAAAATGTGAAGAAAGTGCATATATTAACGAATGCCCTGTATGTACTTCTGAATGGCACACTAACATACTCCCCTTTTATCATTCGTTAACCATAGTGTGGTGTGTCAAAGCCACATATAATGGAATCGAATCTGTTTTATTTTGAAAAAAACTAAAAAACAGAAACAAACGTTATAAGAGGAATTTTAATGTTTCTTCAAGGGCAAAGGACCTTTATCGCAACCGTACAAAATGGATGGGTTTGCTCTTCAATTTGAGCTTTATTTCGTCAAAATATGTAAATAAGTTTGGGAGATATGGCGAATAGTATGTAGTATATAGTAACAATGTATAACAATATAATATATATATAGAATGACATATGCTATATTGTTGAATAGTTGCCTAACAACATATATGTACCAAATAGGAGAGTTTTTTTAAAAAAAATGAAGAAATTAGTGGTTGAAACCATACATTTTCCAGTTACAACGAGTGTCACGTGGTCTCATCAGCCGTGAGAGGGTTAACTATTTCTTCTAAAGCAACAGGTACTACGTTCATTTTTTAATGCAGTTTGTAGTAATTTGTGCATTTATTTTCCGCTGATGATGTGTAGAACATTTAGTTAGCATATTTGGTTGAGATTTGGAAAAAATATACAGGGTGATGCAAAATTCAGCTTTGTAGTACAGAAAGTATAAATTGGTTTTCAAAATGTGAAGAAAGTGCATATATTAACGAATGTCCTGTATGTACTTCTGAATGCCACAGTAACATATTCCTCTTTTATCATTCGTTAACCACAGTATGGTGTGTCAAAGCCACATATAATGGAATCGAATCTGTTTTATTTTGAAAAAAATTAAAAAAGAGAAAAAAACGTTGTAACAGGAATTTTAACGTTTCTTCAAAGGCAAAGGACCTTTATTGCAACCGTACAAAATGGATAGGTTTGCTCTTCAATTTGAGCTTTATTTCGTCAAAATATGTAAATAAGTTTGGGAGATATGGCGAATAGTATGTAGTATATAGTAACAATGGATAACAATATAATATATATGGAGAATGACATATGCTATATTGTTGAATAGTTGCCTAACAACATATATGTACCAAATAGGAGAGTTTTTTAAAAAAAAAATTCAAGAAATTAGTGGTTGAAGCCATACATTTTCCAGTTCCAACGAGTGTCACGTGGTCTCATCAGCCGTGAGAGGGTTAACTATTTCTTCTAAAGCAACAGGTACTACGTTCATTTTTTTTGTGCAGTTTGTAGTAATTTGTGCATTTATTTTCCGCTGATGATGTGTAGAACATTTAGTTAGCATATTTGGTTGAGATTTGGAAAAAATATACGGGGTGATGCAAAATTCAGCTTTGTAGTACAGAAAGTATAAATTTGTTTTCAAAATGTGAAGAAAGTGCATATATTAACGAATGTCCTGTATGTACTTCTGAATGGCACAGTAACATATTCCTCTTTTATCATTCGTTAACCACAGTATGGTGTGTCAAAGCCACATATAATGGAATCGAATCTGTTTTATTTTGAAAAAAACTAAAAAAGAGAAACAAACATTGTAACAGGAATTTTAACGTTCCTTCAAGGGCAAAGGACACTTATCGCAACAGGACAAAATGGAGGGGTTTCCTCTTCAATTTTAGCTTTATTTCGTCAAAATATGTAAATAAGTTTGGGAGATATGGCGAATAGTATGTAGTATATAGTAACAATGGATAACAATATAATATATATGTAGAATGACATATGCTATATTGTTGAATAGTTGCCTAACAACATATATATACCAAATAGGAGAGTTTTTAAAAAAAAAATTGAAGAAATTAGTGGTTGAAGCCATACATTTTCCAGTTCCAACGAGTGTCACGTGGTCTCATCAGCCGTGAGAGGGTTAACTATTTCTTCTAAAGCAACAGGTACTACGTTCATTTTTTAATGCAGTTTGTAGTAATTTGTGCATTTATTTTCCCGTGATGATGTGTAGAACATTTAGTTAGTATATTTAGTTGAGATTTGGAAAAAATATACAGGGAGATGCAAAATTCAGCTTTGTAGTACAGAAAGTATAAATTGGTTTTCAAAATGTGAAGAAAGTGCATATATTAACGAATGTCCTGTATGTACTTCTGAATGGCACGGTAACATATTCCTCTTTTATCATTCGTTAACCACAGTATGGTGTGTCAAAGCCACATATAATGGAATCGAATCTGTTTTATTTTGAAAAAACTAAAAATCAGAAACAAACCGTATAGGAGGAATTTTAACGTTTCTTCAAGGGCAAAGGACCTTAGCGCAACCGTACAAAATGGAGGGGTTTCCTCTTCAATTTTAGCTTTATTTCGACAAAATATGTAAATAAGTTTGGGAGATATGGCGAATAGTATGTAGTATATAGTAACAATGATTAACAATATAATATATATGTAGAATGATATATGCTATATTGTTGAATAGTTGCCTAACAACACATTTATACCAAATAGGGGAGTTTTTAAAAAAATTGAAGAAATTAGTGGTTGAAGCCATACATTTTCCAGTTATAACGATTGTCACGTTGTCTCATCAGCCGTGAGAGGGTTAACTATTTCTTCTAAAGCAACAGGTACTACGTTCATTTTTTTTGTGCAGTTTGTAGTAATTTGTGCATTAGTTTCCCATGATGATGTGTAGAACATTTAGTTAGCATATTTGGTTGAGATTTGGAAAAAATATACAGGGTGATGCAAAATTCAGCTTTGTAGTGCAGAAAGTTTAACTTGGTTTTCAAAATGTGAAGAAAGTGCATATATTAACGAATGCCCTGTATGTACTTCTGAATGGCACACTAACATACTCCCCTTTTATCATTCGTTAACCATAGTGTGGTGTGTCAAAGCCACATATAATGGAATCGAATCTGTTTTATTTTGAAAAAAACTAAAAAACAGAAACAAACGTTGTAACAGGAATTTTAATGTTTCTTCAAGGGCAAAGGACCTTTATCGCAACCGTACAAAATGGATGGGTTTGCTCTTCAATTTGAGCTTTATTTCGTCAAAATATGTAAATAAGTTTGGGAGATATGGCGAATAGTATGTAGTATATAGTAACAATGTATAACAATATAATATATATATAGAATGACATATGCTATATTGTTGAATAGTTGCCTAACAACATATATGTACCAAATAGGAGAGTTTTTTTTAAAAAAATGAAGAAATTAGTGGTTGAAGCCATACATTTTCCAGTTACAACGAGTGTCACGTGGTCTCATCAGCCGTGAGAGGGTTAACTATTTCTTCTAAAGCAACAGGTACTACGTTCATTTTTTAATGCAGTTTGTAGTAATTTGTGCATTTATTTTCCGCTGATGATGTGTAGAACATTTAGTTAGCATATTTGGTTGAGATTTGGAAAAAATATACAGGGTGATGCAAAATTCAGCTTTGTAGTACAGAAAGTATAAATTGGTTTTCAAAATGTGAAGAAAGTGCATATATTAACGAATGTCCTGTATGTACTTCTGAATGCCACAGTAACATATTCCTCTTTTATCATTCGTTAACCACAGTATGGTGTGTCAAAGCCACATATAATGGAATCGAATCTGTTTTATTTTGAAAAAAATTAAAAAAGAGAAAAAAACGTTGTAACAGGAATTTTAACGTTTCTTCAAAGGCAAAGGACCTTTATTGCAACCGTACAAAATGGATAGGTTTGCTCTTCAATTTGAGCTTTATTTCGTCAAAATATGTAAATAAGTTTGGGAGATATGGCGAATAGTATGTAGTATATAGTAACAATGGATAACAATATAATATATATGGAGAATGACATATGCTATATTGTTGAATAGTTGCCTAACAACATATATGTACCAAATAGGAGAGTTTTTTAAAAAAAAATTCAAGAAATTAGTGGTTGAAGCCATACATTTTCCAGTTACAACGAGTGTCACGTGGTCTCATCAGCCGTGAGAGGGTTAACTATTTCTTCTAAAGCAACAGGTACTACGTTCATTTTTTTTGTGCAGTTTGTAGTAATTTGTGCATTTATTTTCCGCTGATGATGTGTAGAACATTTAGTTAGCATATTTGGTTGAGATTTGGAAAAAATATACAGGGTGATGCAAAATTCAGCTTTGTAGTACAGAAAGTATAAATTTGTTTTCAAAATGTGAAGAAAGTGCATATATTAACGAATGTCCTGTATGTACTTCTGAATGGCACAGTAACATATTCCTCTTTTATCATTCGTTAACCACAGTATGGTGTGTCAAAGCCACATATAATGGAATCGAATCTGTTTTATTTTGAAAAAAACTAAAAAAGAGAAACAAACGTTGTAACAGGAATTTTAACGTTCCTTCAAGGGCAAAGGACACTTATCGCAACAGGACAAAATGGAGGGGTTTCCTCTTCAATTTTAGCTTTATTTCGTCAAAATATGTAAATAAGTTTGGGAGATATGGCGAATAGTATGTAGTATATAGTAACAATGGATAACAATATAATATATATGTAGAATGACATATGCTATATTGTTGAATAGTTGCCTAACAACATATATATACCAAATAGGAGAGTTTTTAAAAAAAAATTGAAGAAATTAGTGGTTGAAGCCATACATTTTCCAGTTCCAACGAGTGTCACGTGGTCTCATCAGCCGTGAGAGGGTTAACTATTTCTTCTAAAGCAACAGGTACTACGTTCATTTTTTAATGCAGTTTGTAGTAATTTGTGCATTTATTTTCCCGTGATGATGTGTAGAACATTTAGTTAGTATATGTAGTTGAGATTTGGAAAAAATATACAGGGAGATGCAAAATTCAGCTTTGTAGTACAGAAAGTATAAATTGGTTTTCAAAATGTGAAGAAAGTGCATATATTAACGAATGTCCTGTATGTACTTCTGAATGGCACGGTAACATATTCCTCTTTTATCATTCGTTAACCACAGTATGGTGTGTCAAAGCCACATATAATGGAATCGAATCTGTTTTATTTTGAAAAAACTAAAAATGAGAAACAAACCGTATAGGAGGAATTTTAACGTTTCTTCAAGGGCAAAGGACCTTAGCGCAACCGTACAAAATGGAGGGGTTTCCTCTTCAATTTTAGCTTTATTTCGACAAAATATGTAAATAAGTTTGGGAGATATGGCGAATAGTATGTAGTATATAGTAACAATGATTAACAATATAATATATATGTAGAATGATATATGCTATATTGTTGAATAGTTGCCTAACAACACATTTATACCAAATAGGGGAGTTTTTAAAAAAATTGAAGAAATTAGTGGTTGAAGCCATACATTTTCCAGTTACAACGATTGTCACGTTGTCTCATCAGCCGTGAGAGGGTTAACTATTTCTTCTAAAGCAACAGGTACTACGTTCATTTTTTTTGTGCAGTTTGTAGTAATTTGTGCATTAGTTTCCCATGATGATGTGTAGAACATTTAGTTAGCATATTTGGTTGAGATTTGGAAAAAATATACAGGGTGATGCAAAATTCAGCTTTGTAGTGCAGAAAGTTTAACTTGGTTTTCAAAATGTGAAGAAAGTGCATATATTAACGAATGCCCTGTATGTACTTCTGAATGGCACACTAACATACTCCCCTTTTATCATTCGTTAACCATAGTGTGGTGTGTCAAAGCCACATATAATGGAATCGAATCTGTTTTATTTTGAAAAAAACTAAAAAACAGAAACAAACGTTATAAGAGGAATTTTAATGTTTCTTCAAGGGCAAAGGACCTTTATCGCAACCGTACAAAATGGATGGGTTTGCTATTCAATTTGAGCTTTATTTCGTCAAAATATGTAAATAAGTTTGGGAGATATGGCGAATAGTATGTAGTATATAGTAACAATGTATAACAATATAATATATATATAGAATGACATATGCTATATTGTTGAATAGTTGCCTAACAACATATATGTACCAAATAGGAGAGTTTTTTTAAAAAAAATGAAGAAATTAGTGGTTGAAGCCATACATTTTCCAGTTACAACGAGTGTCACGTGGTCTCATCAGCCGTGAGAGGGTTAACTATTTCTTCTAAAGCAACAGGTACTACGTTCATTTTTTAATGCAGTTTGTAGTAATTTGTGCATTTATTTTCCGCTGATGATGTGTAGAACATTTAGTTAGCATATTTGGTTGAGATTTGGAAAAAATATACAGGGTGATGCAAAATTCAGCTTTGTAGTACAGAAAGTATAAATTTGTTTTCAAAATGTGAAGAAAGTGCATATATTAACGAATGTCCTGTATGTACTTCTGAATGGCACAGTAACATATTCCTCTTTTATCATTCGTTAACCACAGTATGGTGTGTCAAAGCCACATATAATGGAATCGAATCTGTTTTATTTTGAAAAAAACTAAAAAAGAGAAACAAACGTTGTAACAGGAATTTTAACGTTCCTTCAAGGGCAAAGGACACTTATCGCAACAGGACAAAATGGAGGGGTTTCCTCTTCAATTTTAGCTTTATTTCGTCAAAATATGTAAATAAGTTTGGGAGATATGGCGAATAGTATGTAGTATATAGTAACAATGGATAACAATATAATATATATGTAGAATGACATATGCTATATTGTTGAATAGTTGCCTAACAACATATATATACCAAATAGGAGAGTTTTTAAAAAAAAATTGAAGAAATTAGTGGTTGAAGCCATACATTTTCCAGTTCCAACGAGTGTCACGTGGTCTCATCAGCCGTGAGAGGGTTAACTATTTCTTCTAAAGCAACAGGTACTACGTTCATTTTTTAATGCAGTTTGTAGTAATTTGTGCATTTATTTTCCCGTGATGATGTGTAGAACATTTAGTTAGTATATTTAGTTGAGATTTGGAAAAAATATACAAGGAGATGCAAAATTCAGCTTTGTAGTACAGAAAGTATAAATTGGTTTTCAAAATGTGAAGAAAGTGCATATATTAACGAATGTCCTGTATGTACTTCTGAATGGCACGGTAACATATTCCTCTTTTATCATTCGTTAACCACAGTATGGTGTGTCAAAGCCACATATAATGGAATCGAATCTGTTTTATTTTGAAAAAACTAAAAATGAGAAACAAACCGTATAGGAGGAATTTTAACGTTTCTTCAAGGGCAAAGGACCTTAGCGCAACCGTACAAAATGGAGGGGTTTCCTCTTCAATTTTAGCTTTATTTCGACAAAATATGTAAATAAGTTTGGGAGATATGGCGAATAGTATGTAGTATATAGTAACAATGATTAACAATATAATATATATGTAGAATGATATATGCTATATTGTTGAATAGTTGCCTAACAACACATTTATACCAAATAGGGGAGTTTTTAAAAAAATTGAAGAAATTAGTGGTTGAAGCCATACATTTTCCAGTTACAACGATTGTCACGTTGTCTCATCAGCCGTGAGAGGGTTAACTATTTCTTCTAAAGCAACAGGTACTACGTTCATTTTTTTTGTGCAGTTTGTAGTAATTTGTGCATTAGTTTCCCATGATGATGTGTAGAACATTTAGTTAGCATATTTGGTTGAGATTTGGAAAAAATATACAGGGTGATGCAAAATTCAGCTTTGTAGTGCAGAAAGTTTAACTTGGTTTTCAAAATGTGAAGAAAGTGCATATATTAACGAATGCCCTGTATGTACTTCTGAATGGCACACTAACATACTCCCCTTTTATCATTCGTTAACCAGAGTGTGGTGTGTCAAAGCCACATATAATGGAATCGAATCTGTTTTATTTTGAAAAAAACTAAAAAACAAAACAAACGTTATAAGAGGAATTTTAATGTTTCTTCAAGGGCAAAGGACCTTTATCGCAACCGTACAAAATGGATGGGTTTGCTCTTCAATTTGAGCTTTATTTCGTCAAAATATGTAAATAAGTTTGGGAGATATGGCGAATAGTATGTAGTATATAGTAACAATGTATAACAATATAATATATATGTAGAATGACATATGCTATATTGTTGAATAGTTGCCTAACAACATATATGTACCAAATAGGAGAGTTTTTAAAAAAACAAATTGAAGAAATTAGTGGTTGAAGCCATACATTTTCCAGTTACAACGAGTGTCACGTGGTCTCATCAGCCGTGAGAGGGTTAACTATTTCTTCTAAAGCAACAGGTACTACGTTCATTTTTTAATGCAGTTTGTAGTAATTTGTGCATTTATTTTCCGCTGATGATGTGTAGAACATTTAGTTAGCATATTTGGTTGAGATTTGGAAAAAATATACAGGGTGATGCAAAATTCAGCTTTGTAGTACAGAAAGTATAAATTGGTTTTCAAAATGTGAAGAAAGTGCATATATTAACGAATGCCCTGTATGTACTTCTGAATGGCACACTAACATACTCCCCTTTTATCATTCGTTAACCATAGTGTGGTGTGTCAAAGCCACATATAATGGAATCGAATCTGTTTTATTTTGAAAAAAACTAAAAAACAGAAACAAACGTTATAAGAGGAATTTTAATGTTTCTTCAAGGGCAAAGGATCTTTATCGCAACCGTACAAAATGGATGGGTTTGCTCTTCAATTTGAGCTTTATTTCGTCAAAATATGTAAATAAGTTTGGGAGATATGGCGAATAGTATGTAGTATATAGTAACAATGTATAACAATATAATATATATGTAGAATGACATATGCTATATTGTTGAATAGTTGCCTAACAACATATATATACCAAATAGGAGAGTTTTTAAAAAAAATTGAAGAAATTAGTGGTTGAAGCCATACATTTTCCAGTTCCAACGAGTGTCACGTGGTCTCATCAGCCGTGAGAGGGTTAACTATTTCTTCTAAAGCAACAGGTACTACGTTCATTTTTTAATGCAGTTTGTAGTAATTTGTGCATTTATTTTCCCGTGATGATGTGTAGAACATTTAGTTAGTATATTTAGTTGAGATTTGGATAAAATATACAGGGAGATGCAAAATTCAGCTTTGTAGTACAGAAAGTATAAATTGGTTTTCAAAATGTGAAGAAAGTGCATATATTAACGAATGTCCTGTATGTACTTCTGAATGGCACGGTAACATATTCCTCTTTTATCATTCGTTAACCACAGTATGGTGTGTCAAAGCCACATATAATGGAATCGAATCTGTTTTATTTTGAAAAAACTAAAAATGAGAAACAAACCGTATAGGAGGAATTTTAACGTTTCTTCAAGGGCAAAGGACCTTAGCGCAACCGTACAAAATGGAGGGGTTTCCTCTTCAATTTTAGCTTTATTTCGTCAAAATATGTAAATAAGTTTGGGAGATATGGCGAATAGTATGTAGTATATAGTAACAATGATTAACAATATAATATATATGTAGAATGATATATGCTATATTGTTGAATAGTTGCCTAACTACACATTTATACCAAATAGGGGAGTTTTAAAAAAAATTGAAGAAATTAGTGGTTGAAGCCATACATTTTCCAGTTACAACGATTGTCACGTTGTCTCATCAGCCGTGAGAGGGTTAACTATTTCTTCTAAAGCAACAGGTACTACGTTCATTTTTTTTGTGCAGTTTGTAGTAATTTGTGCATTAGTTTCCCATGATGATGTGTAGAACATTTAGTTAGCATATTTGGTTGAGATTTGGAAAAAATATACAGGGTGATGCAAAATTCAGCTTTGTAGTGCAGAAAGTTTAACTTGGTTTTCAAAATGTGAAGAAAGTGCATATATTAACGAATGCCCTGTATGTACTTCTGAATGGCACATTAACATACTCCTCTTTTATCATTCGTTAACCATAGTGTGGTGTGTCAAAGCCACATATAATGGAATCGAATCTGTTTTATTTTGAAAAAAACTAAAAAACAGAAACAAACGTTATAAGAGGAATTTTAATGTTTCTTCAAGGGCAAAGGACCTTTATCGCAACCGTACAAAATGGATGGGTTTGCTCTTCAATTTGAGCTTTATTTCGTCAAAATATGTAAATAAGTTTGGGAGATATGGCGAATAGTATGTAGTATATAGTAACAATGTATAACAATATAATATATATATAGAATGACATATGCTATATTGTTGAATAGTTGCCTAACAACATATATGTACCAAATAGGAGAGTTTTTTTAAAAAAAAATGAAGAAATTAGTGGTTGAAACCATACATTTTCCAGTTACAACGAGTGTCACGTGGTCTCATCAGCCGTGAGAGGGTTAACTATTTCTTCTAAAGCAACAGGTACTACGTTCATTTTTTAATGCAGTTTGTAGTAATTTGTGCATTTATTTTCCGCTGATGATGTGTAGAACATTTAGTTAGCATATTTGGTTGAGATTTGGAAAAAATATACAGGGTGATGCAAAATTCAGCTTTGTAGTACAGAAAGTATAAATTGGTTTTCAAAATGTGAAGAAAGTGCATATATTAACGAATGTCCTGTATGTACTTCTGAATGCCACAGTAACATATTCCTCTTTTATCATTCGTTAACCACAGTATGGTGTGTCAAAGCCACATATAATGGAATCGAATCTGTTTTATTTTGAAAAAAATTAAAAAAGAGAAAAAAACGTTGTAACAGGAATTTTAACGTTTCTTCAAAGGCAAAGGACCTTTATTGCAACCGTACAAAATGGATAGGTTTGCTCTTCAATTTGAGCTTTATTTCGTCAAAATATGTAAATAAGTTTGGGAGATATGGCGAATAGTATGTAGTATATAGTAACAATGGATAACAATATAATATATATGGAGAATGACATATGCTATATTGTTGAATAGTTGCCTAACAACATATATGTACCAAATAGGAGAGTTTTTTAAAAAAAAATTCAAGAAATTAGTGGTTGAAGCCATACATTTTCCAGTTACAACGAGTGTCACGTGGTCTCATCAGCCGTGAGAGGGTTAACTATTTCTTCTAAAGCAACAGGTACTACGTTCATTTTTTTTGTGCAGTTTGTAGTAATTTGTGCATTTATTTTCCGCTGATGATGTGTAGAACATTTAGTTAGCATATTTGGTTGAGATTTGGAAAAAATATACAGGGTGATGCAAAATTCAGCTTTGTAGTACAGAAAGTATAAATTTGTTTTCAAAATGTGAAGAAAGTGCATATATTAACGAATGTCCTGTATGTACTTCTGAATGGCACAGTAACATATTCCTCTTTTATCATTCGTTAACCACAGTATGGTGTGTCAAAGCCACATATAATGGAATCGAATCTGTTTTATTTTGAAAAAAACTAAAAAAGAGAAACAAACGTTGTAACAGGAATTTTAACGTTCCTTCAAGGGCAAAGGACACTTATCGCAACAGGACAAAATGGAGGGGTTTCCTCTTCAATTTTAGCTTTATTTCGTCAAAATATGTAAATAAGTTTGGGAGATATGGCGAATAGTATGTAGTATATAGTAACAATGGATAACAATATAATATATATGTAGAATGACATATGCTATATTGTTGAATAGTTGCCTAACAACATATATATACCAAATAGGAGAGTTTTTAAAAAAAAAATTGAAGAAATTAGTGGTTGAAGCCATACATTTTCCAGTTCCAACGAGTGTCACGTGGTCTCATCAGCCGTGAGAGGGTTAACTATTTCTTCTAAAGCAACAGGTACTACGTTCATTTTTTAATGCAGTTTGTAGTAATTTGTGCATTTATTTTCCCGTGATGATGTGTAGAACATTTAGTTAGTATATTTAGTTGAGATTTGGAAAAAATATACAGGGAGATGCAAAATTCAGCTTTGTAGTACAGAAAGTATAAATTGGTTTTCAAAATGTGAAGAAAGTGCATATATTAACGAATGTCCTGTATGTACTTCTGAATGGCACGGTAACATATTCCTCTTTTATCATTCGTTAACCACAGTATGGTGTGTCAAAGCCACATATAATGGAATCGAATCTGTTTTATTTTGAAAAAACTAAAAATGAGAAACAAACCGTATAGGAGGAATTTTAACGTTTCTTCAAGGGCAAAGGACCTTAGCGCAACCGTACAAAATGGAGGGGTTTCCTCTTCAATTTTAGCTTTATTTCGTCAAAATATGTAAATAAGTTTGGGAGATATGGCGAATAGTATGTAGTATATAGTAACAATGATTAACAATATAATATATATGTAGAATGATATATGCTATATTGTTGAATAGTTGCCTAACAACACATTTATACCAAATAGGGGAGTTTTTAAAAAAATTGAAGAAATTAGTGGTTGAAGCCATACATTTTCCAGTTACAACGATTGTCACGTTGTCTCATCAGCCGTGAGAGGGTTAACTATTTCTTCTAAAGCAACAGGTACTACGTTCATTTTTTTTGTGCAGTTTGTAGTAATTTGTGCATTAGTTTCCCATGATGATGTGTAGAACATTTAGTTAGCATATTTGGTTGAGATTTGGAAAAAATATACAGGGTGATGCAAAATTCAGCTTTGTAGTGCAGAAAGTTTAACTTGGTTTTCAAAATGTGAAGAAAGTGCATATATTAACGAATGCCCTGTATGTACTTCTGAATGGCACACTAACATACTCCCCTTTTATCATTCGTTAACCATAGTGTGGTGTGTCAAAGCCACATATAATGGAATCGAATCTGTTTTATTTTGAAAAAAACTAAAAAACAGAAACAAACGTTATAAGAGGAATTTTAATGTTTCTTCAAGGGCAAAGGACCTTTATCGCAACCGTACAAAATGGATGGGTTTGCTCTTCAATTTGAGCTTTATTTCGTCAAAATATGTAAATAAGTTTGGGAGATATGGCGAATAGTATGTAGTATATAGTAACAATGTATAACAATATAATATATATATAGAATGACATATGCTATATTGTTGAATAGTTGCCTAACAACATATATGTACCAAATAGGAGAGTTTTTTAAAAAAAAATGAAGAAATTAGTGGTTGAAGCCATACATTTTCCAGTTACAACGAGTGTCACGTGGTCTCATCAGCCGTGAGAGGGTTAACTATTTCTTCTAAAGCAACAGGTACTACGTTCATTTTTTAATGCAGTTTGTAGTAATTTGTGCATTTATTTTCCGCTGATGATGTGTAGAACATTTAGTTAGCATATTTGGTTGAGATTTGGAAAAAATATACAGGGTGATGCAAAATTCAGCTTTGTAGTACAGAAAGTATAAATTGGTTTTCAAAATGTGAAGAAAGTGCATATATTAACGAATGTCCTGTATGTACTTCTGAATGCCACAGTAACATATTCCTCTTTTATCATTCGTTAACCACAGTATGGTGTGTCAAAGCCACATATAATGGAATCGAATCTGTTTTATTTTGAAAAAAATTAAAAAAGAGAAAAAAACGTTGTAACAGGAATTTTAACGTTTCTTCAAAGGCAAAGGACCTTTATTGCAACCGTACAAAATGGATAGGTTTGCTCTTCAATTTGAGCTTTATTTCGTCAAAATATGTAAATAAGTTTGGGAGATATGGCGAATAGTATGTAGTATATAGTAACAATGGATAACAATATAATATATATGGAGAATGACATATGCTATATTGTTGAATAGTTGCCTAACAACATATATGTACCAAATAGGAGAGTTTTTTAAAAAAAAATTCAAGAAATTAGTGGTTGAAGCCATACATTTTCCAGTTACAACGAGTGTCACGTGGTCTCATCAGCCGTGAGAGGGTTAACTATTTCTTCTAAAGCAACAGGTACTACGTTCATTTTTTTTGTGCAGTTTGTAGTAATTTGTGCATTTATTTTCCGCTGATGATGTGTAGAACATTTAGTTAGCATATTTGGTTGAGATTTGGAAAAAATATACAGGGTGATGCAAAATTCAGCTTTGTAGTACAGAAAGTATAAATTTGTTTTCAAAATGTGAAGAAAGTGCATATATTAACGAATGTCCTGTATGTACTTCTGAATGGCACAGTAACATATTCCTCTTTTATCATTCGTTAACCACAGTATGGTGTGTCAAAGCCACATATAATGGAATCGAATCTGTTTTATTTTGAAAAAAACTAAAAAAGAGAAACAAACGTTGTAACAGGAATTTTAACGTTCCTTCAAGGGCAAAGGACACTTATCGCAACAGGACAAAATGGAGGGGTTTCCTCTTCAATTTTAGCTTTATTTCGTCAAAATATGTAAATAAGTTTGGGAGATATGGCGAATAGTATGTAGTATATAGTAACAATGGATAACAATATAATATATATGTAGAATGACATATGCTATATTGTTGAATAGTTGCCTAACAACATATATATACCAAATAGGAGAGTTTTTAAAAAAAAATTGAAGAAATTAGTGGTTGAAGCCATACATTTTCCAGTTCCAACGAGTGTCACGTGGTCTCATCAGCCGTGAGAGGGTTAACTATTTCTTCTAAAGCAACAGGTACTACGTTCATTTTTTAATGCAGTTTGTAGTAATTTGTGCATTTATTTTCCCGTGATGATGTGTAGAACATTTAGTTAGTATATTTAGTTGAGATTTGGAAAAAATATACAGGGAGATGCAAAATTCAGCTTTGTAGTACAGAAAGTATAAATTGGTTTTCAAAATGTGAAGAAAGTGCATATATTAACGAATGTCCTGTATGTACTTCTGAATGGCACGGTAACATATTCCTCTTTTATCATTCGTTAACCACAGTATGGTGTGTCAAAGCCACATATAATGGAATCGAATCTGTTTTATTTTGAAAAAACTAAAAATGAGAAACAAACCGTATAGGAGGAATTTTAACGTTTCTTCAAGGGCAAAGGACCTTAGCGCAACCGTACAAAATGGAGGGGTTTCCTCTTCAATTTTAGCTTTATTTCGACAAAATATGTAAATAAGTTTGGGAGATATGGCGAATAGTATGTAGTATATAGTAACAATGATTAACAATATAATATATATGTAGAATGATATATGCTATATTGTTGAATAGTTGCCTAACAACACATTTATACCAAATAGGGGAGTTTTTAAAAAAATTGAAGAAATTAGTGGTTGAAGCCATACATTTTCCAGTTACAACGATTGTCACGTTGTCTCATCAGCCGTGAGAGGGTTAACTATTTCTTCTAAAGCAACAGGTACTACGTTCATTTTTTTTGTGCAGTTTGTAGTAATTTGTGCATTAGTTTCCCATGATGATGTGTAGAACATTTAGTTAGCATATTTGGTTGAGATTTGGAAAAAATATACAGGGTGATGCAAAATTCAGCTTTGTAGTGCAGAAAGTTTAACTTGGTTTTCAAAATGTGAAGAAAGTGCATATATTAACGAATGCCCTGTATGTACTTCTGAATGGCACACTAACATACTCCCCTTTTATCATTCGTTAACCATAGTGTGGTGTGTCAAAGCCACATATAATGGAATCGAATCTGTTTTATTTTGAAAAAAACTAAAAAACAGAAACAAACGTTATAAGAGGAATTTTAATGTTTCTTCAAGGGCAAAGGACCTTTATCGCAACCGTACAAAATGGATGGGTTTGCTCTTCAATTTGAGCTTTATTTCGTCAAAATATGTAAATAAGTTTGGGAGATATGGCGAATAGTATGTAGTATATAGTAACAATGTATAACAATATAATATATATATAGAATGACATATGCTATATTGTTGAATAGTTGCCTAACAACATATATGTACCAAATAGGAGAGTTTTTTTAAAAAAAATGAAGAAATTAGTGGTTGAAGCCATACATTTTCCAGTTACAACGAGTGTCACGTGGTCTCATCAGCCGTGAGAGGGTTAACTATTTCTTCTAAAGCAACAGGTACTACGTTCATTTTTTAATGCAGTTTGTAGTAATTTGTGCATTTATTTTCCGCTGATGATGTGTAGAACATTTAGTTAGCATATTTGGTTGAGATTTGGAAAAAATATACAGGGTGATGCAAAATTCAGCTTTGTAGTACAGAAAGTATAAATTTGTTTTCAAAATGTGAAGAAAGTGCATATATTAACGAATGTCCTGTATGTACTTCTGAATGGCACAGTAACATATTCCTCTTTTATCATTCGTTAACCACAGTATGGTGTGTCAAAGCCACATATAATGGAATGGAATCTGTTTTATTTTGAAAAAAACTAAAAAAGAGAAACAAACGTTGTAACAGGAATTTTAACGTTCCTTCAAGGGCAAAGGACACTTATCGCAACAGGACAAAATGGAGGGGTTTCCTCTTCAATTTTAGCTTTATTTCGTCAAAATATGTAAATAAGTTTGGGAGATATGGCGAATAGTATGTAGTATATAGTAACAATGGATAACAATATAATATATATGTAGAATGACATATGCTATATTGTTGAATAGTTGCCTAACAACATATATATACCAAATAGGAGAGTTTTTAAAAAAAAATTGAAGAAATTAGTGGTTGAAGCCATACATTTTCCAGTTCCAACGAGTGTCACGTGGTCTCATCAGCCGTGAGAGGGTTAACTATTTCTTCTAAAGCAACAGGTACTACGTTCATTTTTTAATGCAGTTTGTAGTAATTTGTGCATTTATTTTCCCGTGATGATGTGTAGAACATTTAGTTAGTATATTTAGTTGAGATTTGGAAAAAATATACAGGGAGATGCAAAATTCAGCTTTGTAGTACAGAAAGTATAAATTGGTTTTCAAAATGTGAAGAAAGTGCATATATTAACGAATGTCCTGTATGTACTTCTGAATGGCACGGTAACATATTCCTCTTTTATCATTCGTTAACCACAGTATGGTGTGTCAAAGCCACATATAATGGAATCGAATCTGTTTTATTTTGAAAAAACTAAAAATGAGAAACAAACCGTATAGGAGGAATTTTAACGTTTCTTCAAGGGCAAAGGACCTTAGCGCAACCGTACAAAATGGAGGGGTTTCCTCTTCAATTTTAGCTTTATTTCGACAAAATATGTAAATAAGTTTGGGAGATATGGCGAATAGTATGTAGTATATAGTAACAATGATTAACAATATAATATATATGTAGAATGATATATGCTATATTGTTGAATAGTTGCCTAACAACACATTTATACCAAATAGGGGAGTTTTTAAAAAAATTGAAGAAATTAGTGGTTGAAGCCATACATTTTCCAGTTACAACGATTGTCACGTTGTCTCATCAGCCGTGAGAGGGTTAACTATTTCTTCTAAAGCAACAGGTACTACGTTCATTTTTTTTGTGCAGTTTGTAGTAATTTGTGCATTAGTTTCCCATGATGATGTGTAGAACATTTAGTTAGCATATTTGGTTGAGATTTGGAAAAAATATACAGGGTGATGCAAAATTCAGCATTGTAGTGCAGAAAGTTTAACTTGGTTTTCAAAATGTGAAGAAAGTGCATATATTAACGAATGCCCTGTATGTACTTCTGAATGGCACACTAACATACTCCCCTTTTATCATTCGTTAACCAGAGTGTGGTGTGTCAAAGCCACATATAATGGAATCGAATCTGTTTTATTTTGAAAAAAACTAAAAAACAAAACAAACGTTATAAGAGGAATTTTAATGTTTCTTCAAGGGCAAAGGACCTTTATCGCAACCGTACAAAATGGATGGGTTTGCTCTTCAATTTGAGCTTTATTTCGTCAAAATATGTAAATAAGTTTGGGAGATATGGCGAATAGTATGTAGTATATAGTAACAATGTATAACAATATAATATATATGTAGAATGACATATGCTATATTGTTGAATAGTTGCCTAACAACATATATGTACCAAATAGGAGAGTTTTTAAAAAAACAAATTGAAGAAATTAGTGGTTGAAGCCATACATTTTCCAGTTACAACGAGTGTCACGTGGTCTCATCAGCCGTGAGAGGGTTAACTATTTCTTCTAAAGCAACAGGTACTACGTTCATTTTTTAATGCAGTTTGTAGTAATTTGTGCATTTATTTTCCGCTGATGATGTGTAGAACATTTAGTTAGCATATTTGGTTGAGATTTGGAAAAAATATACAGGGTGATGCAAAATTCAGCTTTGTAGTACAGAAAGTATAAATTGGTTTTCAAAATGTGAAGAAAGTGCATATATTAACGAATGCCCTGTATGTACTTCTGAATGGCACACTAACATACTCCCCTTTTATCATTCGTTAACCATAGTGTGGTGTGTCAAAGCCACATATAATGGAATCGAATCTGTTTTATTTTGAAAAAAACTAAAAAACAGAAACAAACGTTATAAGAGGAATTTTAATGTTTCTTCAAGGGCAAAGGATCTTTATCGCAACCGTACAAAATGGATGGGTTTGCTCTTCAATTTGAGCTTTATTTCGTCAAAATATGTAAATAAGTTTGGGAGATATGGCGAATAGTATGTAGTATATAGTAACAATGTATAACAATATAATATATATGTAGAATGACATATGCTATATTGTTGAATAGTTGCCTAACAACATATATATACCAAATAGGAGAGTTTTTAAAAAAAAATGAAGAAATTAGTGGTTGAAGCCATACATTTTCCAGTTCCAACGAGTGTCACGTGGTCTCATCAGCCGTGAGAGGGTTAACTATTTCTTCTAAAGCAACAGGTACTACGTTCATTTTTTAATGCAGTTTGTAGTAATTTGTGCATTTATTTTCCCGTGATGATGTGTAGAACATTTAGTTAGTATATTTAGTTGAGATTTGGATAAAATATACAGGGAGATGCAAAATTCAGCTTTGTAGTACAGAAAGTATAAATTGGTTTTCAAAATGTGAAGAAAGTGCATATATTAACGAATGTCCTGTATGTACTTCTGAATGGCACGGTAACATATTCCTCTTTTATCATTCGTTAACCACAGTATGGTGTGTCAAAGCCACATATAATGGAATCGAATCTGTTTTATTTTGAAAAAACTAAAAATGAGAAACAAACCGTATAGGAGGAATTTTAACGTTTCTTCAAGGGCAAAGGACCTTAGCGCAACCGTACAAAATGGAGGGGTTTCCTCTTCAATTTTAGCTTTATTTCGTCAAAATATGTAAATAAGTTTGGGAGATATGGCGAATAGTATGTAGTATATAGTAACAATGATTAACAATATAATATATATGTAGAATGATATATGCTATATTGTTGAATAGTTGCCTAACTACACATTTATACCAAATAGGGGAGTTTTAAAAAAAATTGAAGAAATTAGTGGTTGAAGCCATACATTTTCCAGTTACAACGATTGTCACGTTGTCTCATCAGCCGTGAGAGGGTTAACTATTTCTTCTAAAGCAACAGGTACTACGTTCATTTTTTTTGTGCAGTTTGTAGTAATTTGTGCATTAGTTTCCCATGATGATGTGTAGAACATTTAGTTAGCATATTTGGTTGAGATTTGGAAAAAATATACAGGGTGATGCAAAATTCAGCTTTGTAGTGCAGAAAGTTTAACTTGGTTTTCAAAATGTGAAGAAAGTGCATATATTAACGAATGCCCTGTATGTACTTCTGAATGGCACACTAACATACTCCTCTTTTATCATTCGTTAACCATAGTGTGGTGTGTCAAAGCCACATATAATGGAATCGAATCTGTTTTATTTTGAAAAAAACTAAAAAACAGAAACAAACGTTATAAGAGGAATTTTAATGTTTCTTCAAGGGCAAAGGACCTTTATCGCAACCGTACAAAATGGATGGGTTTGCTCTTCAATTTGAGCTTTATTTCGTCAAAATATGTAAATAAGTTTGGGAGATATGGCGAATAGTATGTAGTATATAGTAACAATGTATAACAATATAATATATATGTAGAATGACATATGCTATATTGTTGAATAGTTGCCTAACAACATATATGTACCAAATAGGAGAGTTTTTTTTAAAAAAATGAAGAAATTAGTGGTTGAAGCCATACATTTTCCAGTTACAACGAGTGTCACGTGGTCTCATCAGCCGTGAGAGGGTTAACTATTTCTTCTAAAGCAACAGGTACTACGTTCATTTTTTAATGCAGTTTGTAGTAATTTGTGCATTTATTTTCCGCTGATGATGTGTAGAACATTTAGTTAGCATATTTGGTTGAGATTTGGAAAAAATATACAGGGTGATGCAAAATTCAGCTTTGTAGTACAGAAAGTATAAATTGGTTTTCAAAATGTGAAGAAAGTGCATATATTAACGAATGTCCTGTATGTACTTCTGAATGGCACAGTAACATATTCCTCTTTTATCATTCGTTAACCACAGTATGGTGTGTCAAAGCAACATATAATGGAATCGAATCTGTTTTATTTTGAAAAAAATTAAAAAAGAGAAAAAAACGTTGTAACAGGAATTTTAACGTTTCTTCAAAGGCAAAGGACCTTTATTGCAACCGTACAAAATGGATAGGTTTGCTCTTCAATTTGAGCTTTATTTCGTCAAAATATGTAAATAAGTTTGGGAGATATGGCGAATAGTATGTAGTATATAGTAACAATGGATAACAATATAATATATATGTAGAATGACATATGCTATATTGTTGAATAGTTGCCTAACAACATATATGTACCAAATAGGAGAGTGTTTTAAAAAAAATTCAAGAAATTAGTGGTTGAAGCCATACATTTTCCAGTTACAACGAGTGTCACGTGGTCTCATCAGCCGTGAGAGGGTTAACTATTTCTTCTAAAGCAACAGGTACTACGTTCATTTTTTTTTGTGCAGTTTGTAGTAATTTGTGCATTTATTTTCCGCTGATGATGTGTAGAACATTTAGTTAGCATATTTGGTTGAGATTTGGAAAAAATATACAGGGTGATGCAAAATTCAGCTTTGTAGTACAGAAAGTATAAATTTGTTTTCAAAATGTGAAGAAAGTGCATATATTAACGAATGTCCTGTATGTACTTCTGAATGGCACAGTAACATATTCCACTTTTATCATTCGTTAACCACAGTATGGTGTGTCAAAGCCACATATAATGGAATTGAATCTGTTTTATTTTGAAAAAAACTAAAAAAGAGAAACAAACGTTGTAACAGGAATTTTAACGTTCCTTCAAGGGCAAAGGACACTTATCGCAACAGGACAAAATGGAGGGGTTTCCTCTTCAATTTTTAGCTTTATTTCGTCAAAATATGTAAATAAGTTTGGGAGATATGGCGAATAGTATGTAGTATATAGTAAACAATGGATAACAATATAATATATATGTAGAATGACATATGCTATATTGTTGAATAGTTGCCTAACAACATATATATACCAAATAGGAGTGTTTTTAAAAAAAATTGAAGAAATTAGTGGTTGAAGCCATACATTTTCCAGTTCCAACGAGTGTCACGTGGTCTCATCAGCCGTGAGAGGGTTAACTATTTCTTCTAAAGCAACAGGTACTACGTTCATTTTTTAATGCAGTTTGTAGTAATTTGTGCATTTATTTTCCCGTGATGATGTGTAGAACATTTAGTTAGTATATTTAGTTGAGATTTGAAAAAAAATATACAGGGAGATGCAAAATTCAGCTTTGTAGTACAGAAAGTATAAATTGGTTTTCAAAATGTGAAGAAAGTGCATATATTAACGAATGTCCTGTATGTACTTCTGAATGGCACGGTAACATATTCCTCTTTTATCATTCGTTAACCACAGTATGGTGTGTCAAAGCCACATATAATGGAATCGAATCTGTTTTATTTTGAAAAAACTAAAAATGAGAAACAAACCGTATAGGAGGAATTTTAACGTTTCTTCAAGGGCAAAGGACCTTAGCGCAACCGTACAAAATGGAGGGGGTTTCCTCTTCAATTTTAGCTTTATTTCGTCAAAATATGTAAATAAGTTTGGGAGATATGGCGAATAGTATGTAGTATATAGTAACAATGATTAACAATATAATATATATGTAGAATGATATATGCTATATTGTTGAATAGTTGCCTAACTACACATTTATACCAAATAGGGGAGTTTTAAAAAAAATTGAAGAAATTAGTGGTTGAAGCCATACATTTTCCAGTTACAACGATTGTCACGTTGTCTCATCAGCCGTGAGAGGGTTAACTATTTCTTCTAAAGCAACAGGTACTACGTTCATTTTTTTTGTGCAGTTTGTAGTAATTTGTGCATTAGTTTCCCATGATGTTGTGTAGAACATTTAGTTAGCATATTTGGTTGAGATTTGGAAAAAATATACAGGGTGATGCAAAATTCAGCTTTGTAGTGCAGAAAGTTTAACTTGGTTTTCAAAATGTGAAGAAAGTGCATATATTAACGAATGCCCTGTATGTACTTCTGAATGGCACACTAACATACTCCCCTTTTATCATTCGTTAACCATAGTGTGGTGTGTCAAAGCCACATATAATGGAATCGAATCTGTTTTATTTTGAAAAAAACTAAAAAAGAGAAACAAAGGTTGTAACAAGAATTTTAACGTTTCTTCAAGGGCAAAGGACCTTTATCGCAACCGTACAAAATGGATAGGTTTGCTCTTCAATTTGAGCTTTATTTCGTCAAAATATGTAAATAAGTTTGGGAGATATGGCGAATAGTATGTAGTATATAGTAACAATGGATAACAATATAATATATATATAGAATGACATATGCTATATTGTTGAATAGTTGCCTAACAACATATATATACCAAATAGGAGAGTTTTTTAAAAAAATTGAAGAAATTAGTGGTTGAAGACATACATTTTCCAGTTACAACGAGTGTCACGTGGTCTCATCAGCCGTGAGAGGGTTAACTATTTCTTCTAAAGCAACAGGTACTACGTTCATTTTTTTTGTGCAGTTTGTAGTAATTTGTGCATTTATTTTCCGCTGATGATGTGTAGAACATTTAGTTAGCATATTTGGTTGAGATTTGGAAAAAATATACAGGGTGATGCAAAATTCAACTTTGTAGTACAGAAAGTATAAATTGGTTTTCAAAATAGGAAGAAAGTGCATATATTAACGACTGCCCTGTATGTACTTCTGAATGGCACAATAACATATTCCTCTTTTATCATTCGTTAACCACAGTATGGTGTGTCAAAGCCACATATAATGGAATCGAATCTGTTTTATTTTGAAAAAAACTAAAAAAGAGAAACAAACGTTGTAACAGGAATTTTAACGTTCCTTCAAGGGCAAAGGACACTTATCGCAACAGGACAAAATGGAGGGGTTTCCTCTTCAATTTTAGCTTTATTTCGTCAAAATATGTAAATAAGTTTGGGAGATATGGCGAATAGTATGTAGTATATAGTAACAATGGATAACAATATAATATATATATAGAATGACATATGCTATATTGTTGAATAGTTGCCTAACAACATATATATACCAAATAGGAGAGTTTTTTAAAAAAATTGAAGAAATTAGTGGTTGAAGACATACATTTTCCAGTTACAACGAGTGTCACGTGGTCTCATCAGCCGTGAGAGGGTTAACTATTTCTTCTAAAGCAACAGGTACTACGTTCATTTTTTAATGCAGTTTGTAGTAATTTGTGCATTTATTTTCCCGTGATGATGTGTAGAACATTTAGTTAGTATATTTAGTTGAGATTTGGAAAAAAATATACAGGGAGATGCAAAATTCAGCTTTGTAGTACAGAAAGTATAAATTGGTTTTTCAAAATGTGAAGAAAGTGCATATATTAACGAATGTCCTGTATGTACTTCTGAATGGCACGGTAACATATTCCTCTTTTATCATTCGTTAACCACAGTATATAAGCCACATATAATGGAATCGAATCTGTTTTATTTTGAAAAAACTAAAAATGTGAAACAAACCGTATAGGAGGAATTTTAACGTTTCTTCAAGGGCAAAGGACCTTAGCGCAACCGTACAAAATGGAGGGGTTTCCTCTTCAATTTTAGCTTTATTTCGTCAAAATATGTAAATAACTTTGGGAGATATGGCGAATAGTATGTAGTATATAGTAACAATGATTAACAATATAATATATATGTAGAATGACATATGCTATATTGTTGAATAGTTGCCTAACAACATATATATACCAAATAGGAGAGTTTTTAAAAAAATTGAAGAAATTAGTGGTTGAAGCCATACATTTTCCAGTTACAACGAGTGTCACGTGGTCTCATCAGCCGTGAGAGGGTTAACAATTTTTTCTAGAGCAACAGGTTCTACGTTCATTTTTTAATGCAGTTTGTAGGAATTTGTGCATTTATTTTCCGCTGATGATGTGTAGAACATTTAGTTAGCATATTTGGTTGAGATTTGGAAAAAATATACAGGGTGATGCAAAATTCAGCTTTGTAGTACAGAAAGTATAAATTGGTTTTCAAAATGTGAAGAAAGTGCATATATTAACGAATGTCCTGTATGTACTTCTGAATGGCACAGTAACATATTCCTCTTTTATCATTCGTTAACCACAGTATGGTGTGTCAAAGCCACATATAATGGAATCGAATCTGTTTTATTTTGAAAA